>NC_069504.1:261875768-261983268 GCF_027579735.1 Bombina bombina | reverse complement strand
ACGTTTCAGCTTGTGTGTCTTGTTCAGTGGTGGTCGTCTTTCAGCCTTTCTTACCTTGGCCATGTCTCTGAGTATTGCACACCTTGTGCTTTTGGGCACTCCAGTGATGTTGCAGCTCTGAAATATGGCCAAACTGGTGGCAAGTGGCATCTTGGCAGCTGCACGCTTGACTTTTCTCAGTTCATGGGCAGTTATTTTGCGCCTTGGTTTTTCCACACGCTTCTTGCGACCCTGTTGACTATTTTGAATGAAACGCTTGATTGTTCGATGATCACGCTTCAGAAGCTTTGCAATTTTAAGAGTGCTGCATCCCTCTGCAAGATATCTCACTATTTTTGACTTTTCTGTCTGTCAAGTCCTTCTTTTGACCCATTTTGCCAAAGGAAAGGAAGTTGCCTAATAATTATGCACACCTGATATAGGGTGTTGATGTCATTAGACCACACCCCTTCTCATTATAGAGATGCACATCACCTAATATGCTTAATTGGTAGTAGGCTTTCGAGGCTATACAGCTTGGAGTAAGACAACATGCATAAAGAGGATGATGTGGTCAAAATACTCATTTGCCTAATAATTCTGCACTCCCTGTATATATATATATATATATACACACACACATACATATATACAGATAAATAGATGATAAATAGATATAGTGTATTATTTAAATATAATTCATTCCTAATGGAATATTGTTATTATTATTGAATGGGTTCACATATTATTTGTCTTTCTAATTTCGATGCTGTGTTGTAAAAATAACCATATGCCCAGAATGTGTTCCAGAGACTGGGTAGGTGTAAGAGCTTGGTGCTGTAATCTGTATAATAAACTATGGATAAGTGTAAATTATACTATTACTATCAAATGGGTGTGTTTTGATTGCAGAACTGAGTGGACGGAGCAGTTGAACAGTAGGTCGTCAATACTCCAGTATGCCGCTTGCTTGCTCTGCTGCAAAGTGTCCCTGGAATTTTTTTTAAATGTTGGCAACTATGCTACTGCCATACTACCCACACACTGAGAAGAGTGATCCATTTACTTATGGGCTGTGTACAGCCTACTGCATTACCTGTAAGTCAGGCTGGGGAACTATAATTTTAAGCAACTTTCTAATTTGCTCCTATTATGATTTACATTTAGCCACCAATCAGCAGGTGCTACCTAGGTTCTGAACCAAAAATAGGTCGACTCCTATGCTTACATTCCTGCTTTCTCAAATAAAGATAGCAAGAGAACGAAGAAATATTTCTAATAGAAGTTAATTACAAAGTTGCAAAAATTGGATTTTGTGTCCTTTTAAGGACTAAATTCCCAAGTCAAGCACTTTTAATTAAATTGTGTTTTTTGTTTTTCTCATACTTTTGTCATTTCTTTTTCTGCTTAGCATTTGTATGTGATAAAAAAAATTGAATATTTTCATCTTTCATATTTTGTTTTGAAAGGTACAATAAAAATAATTATGACTTGAATCGAAACTTCCCTGATGCGTTTTCAACAACCGTTTCAACAATACAACCAGAGACACAGGCAGTTATGAATTGGGTTAAGAGTGAGACATTTGTCCTGTCTGCAAATTTTCATGGTGGAGCACTTGTTGCCAGCTACCCTTATGATAACATTAATTCAGGTAACAATATTACTGTGCAAAGATACCTGTTCTATGCCCTTCATTAATATAACCATGTTATGCTTTGGCATGATCTGCTTACATGTATACTTTGATGTTTGAATGATATGGTAAAACTGAAATAATTTACATTTAGCGTGACACTGGACCCAAAAATGATCAAGCACTCTTCATTATATATCTGCACCACTATGCTTTATATCTAATATCTTTGCCTTTTCTGTTCTATAAAATATATAGATTATATAAAATGTAACACTTTAGAGCAAATGGTAAATCCTTTGAACAAGATCTAAATTGAGCTATAAAATGCAGATGGTATTTAAAATGTATAATAATGGTCCTGGCTGCATTTTGGTGGCTGTATCAGAATCCCCACTGTATTTTGGTCACCGTGTGGTATTTGTGTATTTCTAAATATTTGACAGACCCTGACTCTTGGAAAATGTCAGACATACACAAGCAGGTTAAACAACATAATTGTTTAGTAAGGATCAAAGCAACTCATACAAAAGTGTGAGTTGGAAAAAAAAAATTATGTAAGAACTTACCTGATAAATAAAAAAATTCTTTCATGGTGGCGAGAGTGCACAAGCTGTTACGTATGGAATATACATTCCTACCAGGAGGAGGCAAAGTTTCCCAAACCTCAAAAGCCTTTAAATACCCCGCCCACCTCACACATACCTCAGTTTATCGTATAGTCAAGTGGTGATGTGTTTAAGAAGTAAAAGCAAAAAGAGAGGAGCAGAAAAAAAGATGTGCTTTAAACAAAAATAGAACCCCAAATGGGTGGGGCCTCGCAGACTCTCGCCACCATGAAAGAAATTAATTTATCAGGTGAGTTCTTACATAAATTATGTTTTTTTTCATATAGGTGGCGAGAGTCCATGAGCTGTTATGTATGGGATATACCACCAAAGATGTGGAAGTCCATGAGTAACAATAAAGGGAGGGATACAAAAATTCAAAACAACTTTTTTCACGGAGAAATGAAATCCAAAATTTTTTTAAATAAAGTCTTTTATGACAAAAACACCCTCAAAATATAGGCATTATTATCAAACTGGGACAACTGCCTAAAGGCCTTTTCTACCAAAAACTGCTTCTGACGAGGCAAAAACATAAAAATGGTAAAATTTTGTAAGGTATGCACAGAAGACCATGAGGCCGCTTTGCTAATTTGATCGACTGAACCTTCATTCTTTAAAGCCCAAGATATGTCAAAAAATCTAGATGAATGAGCTGTAATTCTGTGAGGCTGAGAATGACTTGCCTCCAAATAAGCTTTGTAAATCAAAAGTTTTAACCAAGAAGCTAAAAAAAAATAGCTGATGCCTTCTGACCTTTCATAGAACCAGAAAAAAGAACAGACTAGAAGTCTGTATGAAATCCTTAGTAACATCAACATAATATTTGAATGCTCGTACAACATCCAAAGAATGCAAAGTCTTTTCAGCAGCATTTTTTGAATTAGGACAAAAGAAGGAACAATCCTTTCCCTATTAATGTTGTGAGAGTTAACAACCTTAGGTAAAAATTTGAAAGAAGTCTGCAAAACGGCTTTATCCTGATGGATAATCAGATAAGGAGACTCACAAAAGAGAGCGTACAATTACGAAACTCTTCTAGCAGAAGAGATAGCCAAAAGAAACAATACTTTTCAAGAAAGAAGTTTAATGTCCAAAGAATGCATAGGTTCAAAAGGAGGAGCCTGTACGACCCTTAATACCAAGTTAAGACACCAAGGAGGAGAAATAAGTTTAATAACAGGTTTAATACAAAATAAAGCCTGAACAAAACAATGAATATCTGGAAGATGAGCAATATTCCTGTGAAACATTACAGAAAGAGCAGAGATTTGACCTTTCAAAGTACTGGCAGATAAACCTTTATCCAAACCATTCTGAAGAAACTGAAGAATTCTAGGATTTCTAAAAGAATGCCAGGAGTAATCATGAGAAGTACACCAAGAAATATAAGATTTCCAAACCTTGTGATAAATCTTTCTTGAAAAAGGTTTTCGGGCCGGACTCATAGTGTTAATCATGAGTCAGAGAATCCTCTGTGACTGAGAACTAAGCATTAATTTTCCATGCCATTAAGTTTAGAGACTTTAGATCTGGATGGAAGAAGGGACCTTGAGACAGGTCTAGTCTTAGAAAAAGAGGTCAACTGGACATCCAAACTAGGTCCGCATACAAAATCCTATGAGGCCACACAGGGCTATCAGAATTACAGAGGACTGTTCCACTTTGATCATGAAACCACTCTGGGAATCGGGACCAGAGGGGGGGGGGATATAAGCAGGCTGGTAAGACCAAGGTACTGCTAGGGCATTCAAATCCTCTTCCTGAAGATACTGGGACCTTGCACGGTACCTGGGATGTTTTTTGTTCAAATGAGAGGCCATCAGATCTATTTCTGGTAGGCCCCAAAGTTGTACAATCTGAAAGAACACATCTGGGTGGAGAGACCATTGCCCTGGGTATAGGGATTGACAACTGAGATAGTCTGCCTCCCAGTTGTCTACACCTGGAATATGGATCGCAGAGATTAGGCAAGAATTGGATTCCGCCCAAGAAAGTATTCGGGATACTTCTATCATGGCTAAGGAACTTCGAGTTTCCCCTTGATGATTGACATATGCCACTGTTGTGATATTGTCTGTTTGAAAACGCATAAAGGGTTCTTTCTTCAATCAAGGCCAAGCCTGAAGAGCTCTAAAAAGAGCACAGAGTTCCAAGATATTGATTGTTAACCGCGCCCCCCCAAAGATTCCAAACCTCTTATGCTGTCAGAGACCCCCAGACAGGTCCCCAACCTGAAAGACTTGAATCTGTAGTGATCACAGACCAGGTAGGATGAGCAAAGGAGGCCCCCTGAAGAACAGCATGGTGGTTTAACCACCAAGTCAAATAAAGTTGTGCATTGGTATTTTTAAGAATATCAGTTGTAATATTTGAGTGTAGTCCTTGCACCATTGGCGTTGCATGCAAAGTTGTAGATACCTCATATGAAAATGAGCAAAGGAGATAGCGTCCGATGCTGCAATCATGAGGCCAAAACTTCCATACACATAGCCACTGAAGGGAATGATACAGACTGAAGGTTTAGACAAGCTGTTACCAATTTTATCCGTCTCTTTTCTGTCAAAAAAAGAGAGTCATGGACACTGAAACTATCTGGAAACCCAAAAAGGCGACCTTTGTCTGAGGAGTCAAGAACCTTTTGATAAATTGATCCTCCAACCATGTATTCGAAGGAACAGCAATACCCTGCACTCTGATTACAGATAGAAGGGCACGGAGAACATTTGTAAAAATATTAGAGCTGTTGCTAGGCCAAAAGGGAGAGCAGCAAATTGGTAATTATTTTCTAGAAAAGAGAATCTCAGAAATCAGTAATGTTCGGGATGGATTGGAATGTGACGGTAAGCATCCTATAAGTCTATTGTGGACATATAGTGACCTTGCTGAACAAAAGGCAGAATAGTTCTTATAGTTTCCATCTTGAAAGTTGGAATTTTCTTTCTTTCTGTACGATAAAGATATATAAAAACCCATTCCTTGTTCCTGTAAGGGAACTGGGACAATTACCCCCCGTGAGATATTTAAAGATTCCGCTGCTTGACTAAAGGACCTACAAGGAATTCACTCCTTCTCATCAGCATTAATAGAGAGGATGGGGCCTAACAGTATGTAAAATACGCTTAGGGAGTTTACAGTTAAGCTGGCCCTTAGTATGTGGGAACTAGAGTTAGGGCCTCATTTGCAGGAAAATAGAGAGAAACTTTTATAAGGGTGGAGGAGCTATGGATAGAATATCTCTTATAAGGACTAATAACTATTAGCATTGGAGGTATAAATGGGTGTTAGATTAGAATGTGTATTAGTCACTGCCATCACTGTCTCTATAGCTTGACATATGTATAATGGGTGAGGGAAGAAAAGTTTGTAGTGAGCCAATAGATAGCATATCGTCCTTCCTAGCTAGCTGATCTATAGCGGATGTACACTTACTATCTCCTTGTAGAGGAAAGAATAATATAACACCATAGCTTATTCAAATATTGTAAAGTAGGGTAGAATTTGGTATTTCAGTAGATGTGTACCACTATATTATGCTATATCTAATAGCTCCAGCATCAGTGATGGTCCGTAAGTTATCAGGATCTTCCACTCTAATATATAAATATATGCAATTGTTGTGCAATCTCGGCCGCTGACCACCAAGCTTGAGAAAGTAATCTATGATTCAGAGTTAGATATTGAAGCTGTTAAAGCACTAGGCTAGGGCATTATAAAAATTACATAAACAATACCATGTTTGAAAAGTTCAATAGCATGAGTAATTAACGACATATACAGTAATCTGATTTTAAAACACAAATGAGCGGGGCAGGAGAAAAAAACGAACTAATAGCATAATAATGGAGTAAGCTCCTGTACAGTGTGTGTTGCAAACTGATACCACATTTGACACGCTTCAATAGCATAAGTAGTTAATAACAAATATAGTAGTTAACTTAAAACACAAATGAATAAAACAAGGGAAAACTTAGTTATTAGCATAATAGTAGAGTAAATCTATAGACTGTATGTGTTACAATACTACATGAATGGAGAGTATGTAGGAGGGAACAGAGGTGTGTAAATGTGGGAACAACTTCTGGGTTGTGTCCAGTGACCCTTTAGTGGGCCCATAAACTTTACCTACTCCAGTTTTCAGTGTCTGTAGAGCAATTGTGTGTATCATCTGAATGCTATCAGGTCGCCATAAGAAGATAGTTCTAAGACAGTCTGTAGATGCATAGCACTTTATTGAAAACAGGAAAGCAGGTACTCCAAAAGTTATAGAGAGCAGCTTTACTTGCGGTACATTCCACCACTCATCAGTAGGTATATAAGTTAAAACGTCTCTGTGTTTTATTCAGAAATAGAGCAGACCTGCTCTCACTCAGCAAAATTTCAGCCGGGCTCTAAAAGATTGATAGCGGGTCTTGTGCGGGTTGGTCCTGTAATGTGGTGGACCAAGTTCCTCTACCCTCGGCATGACCAGGGAGTCCCCCATGTAACCTATCCTTTTCACTGACTCCTCGACAGGTAGAGCTGCTTCGTGTGTATTTCCGGACTGCAAGGTCCCTCTACTCTTGTGAAGGAAGTGACTGCTTCCCTGCTGTGGCTCTTAGCTATCTCTTGTGTACCAGGCTTTGCAAAAGGCTCATGGCATCTTGCACCTTTCACAGAGATTTGGGCAGCACAGTATTCACCCCCCGGTGAGGGATCACCACTAGTCTGTGTCACATTGTGTGGGATTGAAATTGTTAGGGCTTGGCACAGCTGCTGTTCAAGACTTTTGAATAGCTGCACGATCTGTTGTTCCCGTATAGAGATTCGTGTATAGGCCTTCATAGCGCTGCTACTGTGTGGCTCTTCTCCCTGCCTTATAGCTGCTCTGAGCACTACAGTGGGTTTAGGTGCCTTGTGATAGTTTAATGAGCACGGTTTCGATCTTAAAGTTATGGCAGTAATATCTCACTGCTTAGTAGCCTGGTTTCCCGTGGGGGGGGGGGGGGGAGCAGTTTTGCGGCAGCCTATTCCTCATATGTCAGAAGCCACTGCATTTAGATTGAGCTGCGATGAGAAAGACGAGGGGCCCAAGATAGTGGTTCTCACCACACAGTATAATACCAAGACTTTATTTTAGGAATCGCAGAGGTAGTCTCGTATGTCCAATCTAGGAGCAGGGATCTAGTTTAGCTTGGGACTTCTTGTACACGTTGCTTTCCAATGTCAGTCTCAGAGCTAGTGTGGTCACTCACCATGAGGAGTCGTCGAAGAACATAGACTGTAAACGTGATCTCTAAGTTGCATGCTTGGCTGATCAGAATGCTGGATAGTATAGATGTCCTGACATTCAGAAGTATATAGTAGATATGAAAATTGATAATATTTACTAATGTCAGGATTTATGTACAGGAGCTCCAAGTGAACACGTCTTGTTGCTCTGCTTGTCGGCTCCGCCCCCAAGGATATAATATTTTAAACCTTGAACAAGGGTTAAAAGAAGTACCCGGTTAAAGAAGTACCCGGTTTAGATCATTCTTTAGCAAGCATATCAGAGACAGCATCAGGAATGGAAAAAAGCTCAGGAAGATTGACAACAGTTGTATATACTGAATTTAAACGATTGCAGGGTATATCAGAAGGATTAGTTTTTTCAATCCCTAAAGTGAATAATTTTAAATAAAAAGTAAAAATTATTAATCTCTGTGTCCGATGTAAAGGGCCTCAGAATCAGAGAAATCCCCACCATTAGAAGATACATCAGTATTCTGTCGGTTAGTACATATATTACTACTAGAAGTAGGTAAAACCTGTGCTGTTTTACGTTTATGTGAAGGTGGTAGCAGCAATAAAAAAACCTTCATTGCTGTGGGTATGCCTTATGCATTAGAGGGAAAATTAGTAGATGTATTTGTAAACATAGAAACATTCTCAGAATGTGATAAGAAATCAAAACATGAGCCACATAAATGAGCTGAAGAAGCTACCTCAGTCTTTTTATAATAAGCACACTTAGCTTTGGTATAATATGTTCAACTGGATCAGTTCCTATGGTAACTTCAGGAACAGGTTCAGGCTGTTCCATTATGACAAAAAAAAAAAGAAAAAGAAAGTTGCACTAATACACTATTATGGCACCCTTTTTAAAGCAAGCTTTTGAGGAATGAGAAAATAAGCCTTTTAAAAAGTTGGAAACAGACGTGTTTATATATTAAGGTGTTTAAAAAACGCATCGCGTTTAACTCTAGGTAAAGAACTAGCGAGCAAGTAATATACAACCCTTCGTTGTGTTATAGGCCAAAGAATGTGAGGGAGAAAGCAAAAGATCTACGGCGCTCACCTGCACCACGTGTGTATCCGGCAGCGTTTCTTCAGCGTGCACACGTCAAAGAGAGCCTGTTCCTGTTGGAGGGTGCAGCTGGAAAAGCATCCCCGTTAGAACGCAACCAAAGTTCCAGTGTGTACAGACTCCACAGCAACTCCTACTCACAGGAAATAAAAAGTCCTTAGTGTAAGGTAAAAAACTTTTTCTTTATTGGTGGTGAGTACAGGATAAAACCATAAGGGAGCAAACAGCTCACATCAGCAGGAAAGAGTATCCGGTAGTGCAGTGAACAAGTGTGGAGATCCCACACAAAACATGTCTGCTGTTTCCTGCACTACCGGATACTCTTTCCTGCTGATGTGAGCTGTTTGCTCCCTTATGGTTTTATCCTGTACTCACCACCAATAAAGAAAAAGTTTTTTACCTTACACTAAGGACTTTTTATTTCCTGTGAGTAGGAGTTGCTGTGGAATCTGTACACAAAGAATGTGAGGGTGGAGGTATTTTTATAGAAATAAAGGGTGCAATTTTTTTCCAAGAAGATACCCAAAACAGCACGAAATGATGACGTGGTAAAAAAACTGTTAAAGTGCGTCACAGCAATGCGCGCTCGTGCGCAATAAATTAAAAGTGTTGTTACATTGAAACGGATATCGAGCTCAAAGGTAAGGCCATTAAAGAAAAATAAAATTATACTGCATTAGCTTATGATAGAAAAATGAATCCCTGTTCATATGGATTCAAGCTATTAGAATCCCCTTTATAGTGCCTAATATACATATATAAGACAAATATATCAATAAATTTCATAGAGGGAAAAAAGTACCTGTCCTAGGGCTCCTACATATCATTAAATACATAGGAAGCACTTTTCACAAAAAAAGTGCCTAATCCATAGCATGAAGTGTCTGAAAATAATTTGAAATATACTTACCTTTAGACACTTGTCCACTGAAAGCAGACAGCCAAACCAGTACTGAAACATATCAGCAGAGGTAATGGAATAGGAGTATAAAGTTGTACTGTAAGGGGAGGCAGGAGATCCCTACGACCGAATTTACAGATAGCCCATGAAAAGATTTCCTTTTAAAGCAAAAACATGGTGTCATGAGGCAGTACTCCCTTCACAGCCCTCTGACAAGCACTGTACTCTGAGGGGAACCAGGCTTCCATATGCTCTGACGCGCCTTTCACTGAAGAAATCATAGCACATCATGCTTAACCACCCCCTAAGGAGGCAAAGATTTAAACTGGAATATGTGTGAGGTGGGCGGGGTATTTATAGGCTTTTGAGTTTGAGGAAACTTTGCCTCCTCCTGGTAGGAATGTGTATCCCATAAATAACAGCTTGTGGACTCTCACCACCTATATGAAAGAAAAGGGTCTTTCTTGAGCCTGAGGAAGCACTGCCGTCAAGGTCTTCATGCCAAATACTGGCTGTAAAAATGTACAACTTTAGACTGATCCATCTTGGCGAGTATGGTACCACTTGCATAATTATTCAACAGAAGCTCGTCATACCATACTAAGTAATCACGTGTATTAACTTATGTATAAAGGTTTTAAATAAATAACCTCCAATCTTGTGGCAATTGATTGCAATTAAAGGGATATAAAACCCAAAAAATGTATTTTGTGATTCTGACAGAGCATACCATTTTATTAAAAAAAAGTTTCCAATTTACTTCTATTATCAAATTTCCTTCAGTCCCATGATATCCTGTGTTGAAGAGATACCTAGGTAGGCATCTGGAGTATTACATGGCAGGAACTAGTGCTGCCATCTAGTGTTCTTGCAAATGGATAACATTCATGCAAAACGGCTGCCATATAGTGCTCCAGAAATGGGCTGGCTCCTAAGCATATACATCCTAAGGGGCAGTACAGTAATAAAAATCTATCATGCAAATGAACAGCACAACACAAAAACACATTAACCCTTTCCGGTCCTTTAAATGTTTCATTTGTGCGGCCGGCGGGTCTGATTTAATTTTCACTGCAATTTTTTTGAATTACATAGCTAAATAGCAAGTCACTGCTAGATGTCGCTATTTAGCTGTGAAATTCAAAATCGTCAAAGTCCGAATAAATCCGACATTTTAGCGCATGCGCTAAAACCCTTTGTCGGATATATTCCAACAAAGGACCGCAAAGGGTTAATATTTGACTTGCCTAATATATGATCAATTAAAGCTGCTTGTGTTTGTATTGAAACTTGCAGGGGATGCACGCTTGTTTACACGTAGAACTGAGACGTCCTCGCCTTATAGGCAGTACTTCTATAGCTGGTTTATTAAGTAAATACAAACCTCCATAAGACTAAAAGCAAAGAGTAAACCTTTATGAAGCCGTATAAATTGTTTTATTAAAAAAAAAAATGTAATACATTTTAAAAAAAATAGACTTGTTTTAGATATATCAAATTAAAAATATGCTTGCTTTGTTTTTACTGGTTTTACTTTCTGACACGCCATGGATTGCTGTAAAACATTGTATATAAGGAAAGGATTTTATAGGTTTCGCTGAAAACGTAACTTTAAAAAAATAAACAGTAGCTCAGTAAGACTTGCACATAATGCCATTAGCTGCCTTCATTAGAGCCTTCAAGAAAATAACGGGAACGACCTTGAGAATAAAATATTTTCTACACCGCAAACAATGTATAAATATTTAAAACTATTATTTTCTTTATTGGTTTCTTGATTGTGTTTATTATACATAATTGAGGTTTCATTGCTTGTTACACCTCTGTAGTTTCTTACAGGTCCTGTCTTAGTTGTTAATTACTTAGCTAATGGGTAGTTTTATGTTGTGTAACTTGGAATGAAGATCTAAACTGAAACTGATTCTAACAATCTCTGTGCAGAAACAAATGCAATCTCTCCAGACAATGATTTCTTCATTCATCTTGCAACAGTGTACGCCTCAAACCACGCAAACATGTACCAGGGTAATGCCTGTGGTTATAGCTTTGCAGGAGGCATCACCAATGGATATACATGGTACGCAGTGCAAGGTAAGCATTTTCAAAAGACAATTCACAATTATGTTGAGTTTTATGTTGAACCACTGTCCTGACGTATTCACTATACACTGTTTTAGTTTAACGTTGTTTCACTTTAAAGGGATATAAAACAGGTTGAGATCTGTGCATATCCTAAAGGGGCAAATTAATTAAAAATAGTTTGCATAAAAAAATGTTTAGAAATTGCTGGCAAGTATTTTAAAATAATTTTCAAAAATAAGCAAAATGAATTAGATAGCTAAGCTGCCTGGAGCAGCCAACTCCACCCCTCCTTATCAGAGTTTAGACACAGGCATTGTATTTCAACTGAGTTCACAGCTTTTAGGCATGCTCCAGCAGATATTCCCTATGCACTTTTGAATTCTACCAAAAAAAAACAATAGATATAAATACAGCCATAGAAAAAAATGTGTGGGGGGAGTTAGAGCTTTACAATTCAGAAACTAAAAAGAAAGGGTTAATGGCGAGGCACTGCAGTATAAATTTGCAGGTAAAGTAATTAAAGTACATGTTATTATATTTTGTCTCTATCACAACTTGATTTATGTCCCTTTAAAAAAGGCACGGAATATATTGTAATATTATTAAAAAATTGTAAACAATCAACATTCCCTGCAAAATGCGGTTATTGTACCAATAGGAAGCATGTTTATGGAAGAGCAAGAGAGAGAGAAGGAAACGTGTGTTTCAATTAGGGATCATTCTTAGAGTGTGCAACAAATAAGCACAGTGATCTGGACAAGCTTAAAAGTGATAGAACAGAAGGCAATTAATCAGTACTGCATGCAAACCTATGCAGTGCATATATATTGTCTGTAAGGGAATTTGTTTATCATTTAGATGGACTGTTGATAGTTTTTTTCTTCACTAATAAAGTTGGTGGCAGAGCCAATGATAAGCCATACTCCCTGCCCTGTTGTGCACACTGAAAGTTACTTCTTTTATAGAGGCTTGGAAAATGGTGGAACTTTGTCAATAAAACTGAACATTTTCTGCATCATTTTTAGATTAAAAAAAAAAAACCTGTTACAGTCAATACCCATGCACTGCACAGATTTATATGCACTGCTGATTAATTCTCTTCCTTAAAGGGACAGTGTGCACCAGAATTTTTATTGTTTCAAAAGATAGGTAATCCCTTTATTACCTTTTAAATTACTTTTTTATTGAAGTTAAAATCATAATACAACATAAATAGACTGAAACACAGTATGTATGGATACAGAAGAGAAACCTCACAATATAAACATTTGTTGAAAACATAAAATCGCTTCTATTATAACATAAAAAGATCCATGCATAAAAATACAAGAAAAAAAGATCTTAACCTCACTTTTCCAATTTTATACATTGAGACATTCTAAACGTATGAATAACTTCTATTATAACTTTCAAGAAATCAAAAGGTGCTGCATAATCATCTAGTGAGAGATGATGAAAAATAAAAAATTAAAATTCAATTAACTTACACTGAATTAGAACTCCAAATAGATCGGAGCAATCATAAAGGTAGCAATCAAGAAACTTATAGGAGTCTTTAAAAAAAAAATAAAGAAGAATAGAAGGGGGGGGGGGGCGGAGGAGCGGAGGGAAAAAAAAAAAAGAGGCCCATCTTGATATGAATTCTGTCACCTAACCCTCTCTGTTAGCCATAGCCTAGGTAGTACTCCAACTATAATCAAATTTAGAAATGGGACTGCATTCTGAAATGGCTCCAAGAAGCGAATCTGCAGCTCTGAAGTCCAAGAACTTATGAAACTTCCCCATTTTTTAAAGTAATTTTTATAATGTTTTTCTGAACCAGCCTTCAGGTTCTGCCTTTCAACAATCATCTGGGTTTTAATGACATTGATAAATTCCCTAATACTAGGGATTTCTCTTTGTCTCCATTTTTTAAAGAGCAGGCTACGTGCCACCAATATCGCAAGATTAGTGAGATGTCTAAAGCCAATATTGGCTGAGTTTTTTTTTTTTTTAAATATTTGATCTGCCTGCAACTCTATCTTACTCTGAAGATGGCAGTTCAGCCAATATTGAACCTTTGCCCAATACTGCCTGACTTTGGGACAACTCTTGATGCAATGCAGCAGATTTGCCCCTGCCTCTGTCCATTTGAAGCAGTTCCCTGCTTTGGACGCCGTCCATTTAGCCATTCTTGATGGAGTCAGGTAAAAATTGTTAATTATTTTGCACTGTGTCTCTCTCCAACTGGTACAAGAGGTTGCCTCAGCGGCGAGTTTGATGCTTTCAGTTATCTCCTCAGTTTGTAAACTGTCAAAATATTTAATAAATTTATCCTTAGCTTGGATAATATGTGTTTGCCCTTTAATCATTAAAATTTTCTGATACCACCAAGAGATTGAGCGTTTCCCTGCTTGGTAAAGCTTTAGGCCCGGAACTATCTGAGCCTGCCCCCATTCGATTGCCACTTCTCTATTGAGTTTTTCGATATAATGGCGTACCTGCAGATATGCATAAAAATTATTGGCTGGAAGATGGTATTGCTCTGCCAGGCTCTGAAAAGTTCGAGTCTGCCCGCCCCTATCATCTTTCAACTGGGCGAATTGACTCAGACCCTTCTCTCTCCATTCCAAAAACAGTCTGTAGTTAAGACCTGATGGAAAATCAACGCAGCCAATAATAGGTAAATACGCAGACACACGAAATTCCTGCCCAACTAGAGTACAGTATTGCTGCCACCCTTTAATGATGTTGGCAAATGTTAACATCACGCTTAAATTCTGTGGTAACTTCCTATAAGGGCAATGTAACATGGCTTGTGGACTAAAAGGCCTAATCAGCTCAGTGTCTAAATTATAATATGTTACATACTCTGATTTGGTAATCCAGTCTATTCCAAATTTTGCCAGAGCTGTTAGATTATAGTGCTTAATATTGGGGATAGAGACCCCTGCATATTGTTTTGAATTACTCATTTTATCGAGAGATATTCTTGGTCTCTTTTTCCCCCAAATAAAAGAGGTGCAATCTTTATTATATTTATCTATATCTTTCCTAGTAACAAATAGAGGAAGATTTTGTATCAGAAACAAAATTTTCGGGAATAAGATTGTTTTAATTATCATGCATCTAGCCGATATCAACAAATAATGTAGATTCCATTTGTTTAAATCATATTGGATTTTATCAAAAAGTTCACTATAATTTAATCAGTACCAATCACTAGGGTTCTTAGCAATCTTGATCCATAAGTAATTAATGACTTTAACTTCTCTGAAGATATGATTTATACTTTGCCTTGTTTTATTAACCCATAATAACTCCGATTTTTTAGAGTTAACTTTATACCCAGAAAAAGCGCTGAACTCTGTGATGATTTTAATGACTCATGGGATAGATTCTATGGTATTTTGCAGAAAAAGGAGTATATCGTCTGCATACAGAGATATGAGTAAACTCTCCCTGCCTATCTTAACTGGTTGTATTGTTTGTCTAATATAAACCGCCAGAGGCTCTAGGGCAAGATCAAATAGCAGCGGAGATAATGGGCAGCCTTGACGTGTTCCTTTTTCTAGAGTGATATGTTGCGTTAGTTCCCCGTTCACTAGGAGCTGCGATCTAGGTTTGTTGTAGACCACCCTCACCACCAGAAAAACCAAAATTTTCAAGAGAGGTTATGAGATGTTCCACTCAATAGAATCAAAGGCTTTTTCAGCATCTACGGTGATTAACGCTAGATCCTTGTTCATAATATTAAGACAATCCTTACTGCCCGGCTGACCAACCTGGTGAAAGTGGTCCAACACTGTTAAAACTCTTCTCATATTGCGGACAGAATTCCTGTTCGGGATAAAGCCCGCCTGATCTGTATGTATCAATTTACCTGCAACTCTTTTTAGTCTATCAGCTATGATTGACATAATAATTTTATAATCCTGGTTTAACAGGGAGATTGGGCGGTAGGCTGATAATTCGTCTGGGCTTTTCCCCTTCTTGTGTATGAGGGTAACAACTGAATCAGAGAAATAAGGGGACTTCAGAGCTTGTCTTAAAAAATAGTCATTGTATAGATTCTCTAGTGTGGCGCCTACTGTTTCTGATAACATTTTATAGAATTCGATTGAAAGGCCATCAGGGCCTGGGGCTTTGCCTGTTTTTATCCTTTGTATTACCTTAACTATCTCTGACTCTGTTATTGCTGCGTTAATTTGATTCAATTCCTCAAGAGATATACGAGGTAATTTGATTTTATCCCAAAATTGCGCCTTCGCACTCTCGTTTATTCCCTCACTAATATAGATGTTATGATAATATTTAAAGAATGCGTCTCTGATGTCTGTAGATTGGGTGATAATCTTATTCCAGTCTTTGATTGCTGATATAAAAATTTTCTTTTTCCGAAACTTTGTTATCTTTACCAGGTGTTTGGCAGAAACCCCCTGATACCCTTGATACATAGCCCTAGCCTTGAGATCCTCCCCTGCCCATTTTTCTCTAAAAAAATCCTCTCGTTCTGTTTTGGATAGTATATATTTGCTCCAGGTATCTTGATTCGGGGACTGAAGATATCTATTATATGCATTTCTGAGCTGATTAGCCAGCTGTACCTCTCTCGCTCTATATTTGCGCGTTAATTTGACCATGTATGCCTTGATTTCTCCTCACATAACTGCTTTCCCTGCCTCCCAAAAAAATTTTCTGGTTTATTTTTATATTCTGCATTCTGATCACAGTACTCTTGCCACTTTGATTTCAACCAATTTGAAAAATGGATATTTTGACTCATATAAGATGGGAAACGAAACGAGTTCCCTGGGCTTCTAATTTTTGTATCCGCCCAGACCTTAAGGTTAATAATAGCGTGGTCAGATAGAATAATATCAGCAATCTTGGTTTCCATCTCAAACCTAGCTACTTGTGCGCCTATCAAGAATAAATCAATACGCGAAAAACTCCTGTGGGTCTTAGACTCACAAGTATATACCCGATCATCCGGTTGTTGTGACCGCCAAATATCTTTCAGCTTTAATACTTTAACATAATTCCTAAAGAACTTGGCTTCTCGGTTATTCGACTGGCGACATCTAACTCTAGACCTATCCATCTCCGGATACAGAGTGAAGTTCATGTCCCCAGCTATAATCAGATTCTGATCCAGATATGGCAGAAGTTTCTGTTGAATCTTTTGCCAGAAATATTTCTCAAATTTATTGGGACTATATATGTTACAGAAAGTCCACCTTACACCCTCCATCTGGATCTGAAGGATTATAAACCTGCCCTGAGGATCGCATTCTTGCTTCAAAATTTTATATGTAAGCTTTCTATTTATAATATTGGCCACCCCACGCTTACGCTTATTGCAAGGTGTCGCTACAATTTCTGCAACCCAATTAACTTTCAGTTTCTCTATCTCGGGGCCCCTCAGATGCAGTTCCTGGAGAAAGATAATGTCTGGTTTCTCACCTTTCAATATTCTTAAAACATTCTTCCGTTTAATGTGGGAGGTTATCCCTCCCACATTCCACAAAACTAGACTTAAAGGTTCTGACATTTTAATCTTTTATCCAGCTAAAGCCCCACGATGGGAAAGAAGGAAAAAAAAAATTCCGATCCGCTCGGTCCCAATGTCCCCCCCCCCAACCCCTCATGTAACCTAGTGCTGCACTCAACACTCTAAATTTCTGTTCCATTGTCATTACTTAATTATAGTTATTAAACAGAGACTTATATCGACTCAAACCTCTATATTGTTCTCCTGGCAGAAATCTTTGGCTTCCTTAATCGAGTTTAACACAACTCTCCCATCCATACTTAACACAGTTATTTTGGCGGGATAGATCATTGCTGTTTTTAACCCTGCCTTAATTAACCCAGAACAGAATGGTGCCATTGCCCTCCTCTTGGAGGATGTTTCAGAGGAGAAATCCTGAAATAACAGGATTTTTTCCCCCTCAATTAATAATGTTTGTAATTTCCTATAATGCTGCATGATATTAATCTTATCCTGAAAGTTGAGGTACCTAATTAGCATCATCCTGGGGTGTATATTTCCTTCTGTGGGAGGCCTAGCACTACCTACCCTATGGGCTCGCTCTACTTGGAGTGCATCTCTATCCATCTGTATCCCTAGCAACTTAGGAAGCGTGTTAGCTGCGAATCTCAATAGGTCATCAAACTCTCTAGTTTCTGGGAGTCCCACAACCCGGATATTATTCCGGCAGGATCTATCCTCCAAATCTTCCACTTTTAGCAGAAGTGCCTTGATTTTATCTGTGTTCTCCACTATATTTGTGTCCTGAATATTTAACTTATCTTCCACCTCTGAAACCCTAGCCTCCACTTCTGAGATTCTGACTGAGAAAAGTCTTATTTCCTGTGATAAGTCTGCTATATCCTTCTTCACAAGCTCAAATTGAGGAAGTAGAAGTTCCGCTAACTGATTTATTGTCATTTGTGTGTCTTGATTTGTGCCTGGACTTTCTAAACTGATCTCAATTCCTGGTTTCTGACCTGTTTTCTGTTTTTTGTCTCTCTTTAGAGGCATGGCTGGGGATTTAATTTCTCTTGTTAAGTGTAGTCAGTCCACGGATCATCCATTACTTATGGAATATATCTCTTCCTAACAGGAAGCTGCAAGAGGATCACCCAGCAGAGCTGCTACATAGCTCCTCCCCTCACATGTCATATTCAGTCATTCTCTTGCAGCCTAACTAGATAGGTCGCTGTGAGAGGTCTGTGGTGTTTTTTAACTTAGTTTATTTCTACAATCAAAAGTTTGTTATTTTAAATGGCACTGGAGTGTGCTGTTTATTCTCAGGCAGCATTAGAAGAAGAATCTGCCTGCGTTTTCTATGATCTTAGCAGACGTAACTAAGATCCACTGGCTGTTCTCATCTGAGGAGTGAGGTAACTTCAGAGAAGGGGAATAGCATGCAGGGCCCCCCTGCAAATGAGGTATGTGCAGTAATTATTTTTATGAGGAATGGAATTGACTGAGAAAATACTGCTGATACCAATGTAAAGTAAGTTCAGCCTTAAATGCAGTGATAGCGACTGGTATTAGGCTGATGAGTGTGTGTACACTGAATGTATTTTTCTAAGGAATGGAATTGACTCTGAAAATACTGTTAATACTGAAATAATGTATGAGCCTTAACTGCAGTAAAAGCGACTGGTAGCAGGCTTATTAATAACAATTCATAACTTTTCAAATGTATGTTTAAAACGTTTACTGGCATGTTAATCGTTTTTTGTGAGGTACTTGGTGATAAAACTTATTGGGGCATGATTTTTACCACATGGCCATCTTTGTTTTCTGCATAGAAACAGTTTTCTGAGCTTCCCCACTGTTGTAATATGAGTGGGAGGGGCCTATTTTAGCGCTTTTTTGCGCAGTAAAAATTCAGTCACAATCTGTCTACTTCATCCTCCATGATCCAGATCGTCTCTAGAGAGCTCAGGGGTCTTCAAAATTCATTTTGAGGGAGGTAATCAGTCACAGCAGACCTGTGACAGTGTGTTTTGACTGTGAGAAAAACGTTAATTATTAAATTGTTAATCCGTTTTTGGGTATTAAGGGGTTAATCATCCATTTGCTGGTGGGTGCAATCCTTTGCTAACTTAATACATTTACTGTGAAAAATTGGTTGCTATAACTATTTTGGTTCATTGTTATTTCAACTGTGACAGCTTTTTGTGCTTCTTAAAGGCACAGTAGCGTTTTTTATATTGCTTGTAAATTTATTTAGAAAAGTATTTCCAAGCTTGCTAGTCTCATTGCTAGTCTGTTTAAACATGTCTGACACAGATGAATCTCTTTGTTCACTATGTTTAAAGGCCAATGTGGAGCCCAATAGAAATTTATGTACTAATTGCATTGATGCTACTTTAAATAAAAGTCAATCTTTACATGTAAAGAAATTATCACCAGACAACGAGGGGGAAGTTATGCCGACTCCCGCTCAGGAGGTGCGTGATTTTGTGGCGCCAAGTACATCAGGGAGGCCCTTACAAATCACTTTGCAAGACATGGCTACTGTTATGACAGAAGTATTATCTAAATTGGCAGAATTAAGAGGCAAGCGCGATAGCTCTGGGTTAAGGACAGAGCGCGCGGATGAGGTGAGAGCCATGTCAGATACTGCGTCACAGTTTGCAGAACATGAAGACGGAGAGCTTCATTCTGTGGGTGACGGATCTGATCCAGGGAGACTGGATTCAGAGATTTCTAATTTTAAATTTAAGCTTGAGAACCTCCGCATATTGCTAGGGGAGGTATTAGCGGCTCTGAATGATTGCAACACGGTTGCAATTCCAGAAAAATTATGTAGGTTGGATAGATACTATGCGGTACCGGTGTGTACTGACGTGTTTCCTATACCTAAAAGGCTTACAGAGATTATTAGCAAGGAGTGGGATAGACCTGGTGTGCCCTTTTCCCCTCCTCCCATATTTAGGAAAATGTTTCCTATAGACGCCACCACACGAGACTTATGGCAGACGGTCCCTAAGGTGGAGGGAGCAGTTTCTACTTTAGCTAAGCGTACCACTATCCCGGTGGAGGATAGTTGTGCCTTTTCAGATCCAATGGATAAGAAATTAGAGGGTTACCTTAAGAAAATGTTTGTTCAACAAGGTTTTATCTTACAGCCCCTTGCATGCATTGCGCCTGTCACTGCTGCGGCGGCATTCTGGTTTGAGTCTCTGGAAGAGGCCATTCGCACAGCTCCATTGGATGAAATTATGAACAAGCTTAAAGCACTTAAGCTAGCTAACGCATTTGTTTCTGATGCCGTCGTACATTTAACCAAACTTACGGCTAAGAACTCCGGATTCGCCATCCAAGCGCGCAGAGCGCTATGGCTTAAATCCTGGTCAGCAAGGGCAAGCAGGCCAAGAAACCTGCTGCTGCCCCCAAGACAGCATGAAGAGAGGGCCCCCTATCCGGAAACGGATCTAGTGGGGGGCAGACTTTCTCTCTTCGCCCAGGCTTGGGCAAGAGATGTCCAGGATCCCTGGGCGTTGGAGATCATATCTCAGGGATATCTCCTGGACTTCAAAACTTCTCCTCCACGAGGGAGATTTCATCTTTCAAGGTTATCAGCAAACCAAATAAAGAAAGAGGCGTTTCTACGCTGTGTACAAGACCTTTTACTAATGGGGGTGATCCACCCAATTCCGCGGACGGAACACGGGCAGGGATTCTATTCAAATCTATTTGTGGTTCCCAAGAAAGAGGGCCCCTTCAGACCAATCTTGGACTTAAAAATCCTAAACAAATTTCTAAGAGTTCCATCATTCAAAATGGAAACTATTCGAACCATCCTTCCCATGATCCAAGAGGGTCAGTACATGACCACAGTGGATTTAAAGGATGCCTACCTTCACATACCGATTCACAAGGATCATTATCGGTACCTAAGATTTGCTTTCCTAGACAGGCATTACCAGTTTGTAGCTCTTCCCTTCGGATTAGCTACGGCTCCAAGAATCTTTACAAAAGTTCTGGGCTCACTTCTGGCGGTACTAAGACTGCGAGGCATAGCGGTGACTCCGTACCTAGACGACATTCTGATACAAGCGTCAAGTTTTCAAACTGCCAAGTCTCATACAGAGATAGTTCTGGCATTTCTGAGGTCGCATGGGTGGAAGGTGAACGTGGAAAAGAGTTCTCTATTACCACTTACAAGAGTTCCCTTTCTAGGGACTCTTATAGATTCTGTAGAGATGAAAATTTACCTGACAGAGGCCAGGTTATCAAAACTTCTAAATGCTTGCCGTGTCCTTCATTCCATTCCACACCCGTCAGTAGCTCAGTGCATGGAAGTAATCGGCTTAATGGTAGCGGCAATGGACATAGTACCATTTGCGCGCCTGCATCTCAGACCGCTGCAATTGTGCATGCTAAGTCAGTGGAACGGGGATTACTCAGATTTGTCCCCCCTACTAAGTCTGGATCAAGAGACCAGAGATTCTCTTCTATGGTGGCTCTCTCGGCCACATCTGTCCAAGGGGATGACCTTTCGCAGGCCAGATTGGACGATTGTAACAGCAGACGCCAGCCTTCTAGGCTGGGGCGCAGTCTGGAACTCCCTGAAAGCTCAGGGATTATGGACTCAGGAGGAGAAACTCCTCCCAATAAATATTCTGGAATTAAGAGCAATATTCAATGCTCTCCTAGCTTGGCCTCAGTTAGCAACTCTGAGGTTCATCAGATTTCAGTCGGACAACATCACGACTGTGGCTTACATCAACCATCAAGGGGGAACCAGAAGTTCCCTAGCGATGTTGGAAGTCTCAAAGATAATTCGCTGGGCAGAGTCTCACTCTTGCTACCTGTCAGCGATTTACATCCCAGGCGTAGAGAACTGGGAGGCGGATTTTCTAAGTCGCCAGACTTTTCATCCGGGGGAGTGGGAACTTCATCCGGAGGTCTTTGCTCAACTGATTCTTCGTTGGGGCAAACCAGATCTGGATCTCATGGCGTCTCGCCAGAACGCCAAGCTTCCTTGTTACGGATCCAGGTCCAGGGACCCGGGAGCGGTGCTGATAGATGCTCTGACAGCCCCTTGGGTCTTCAACATGGCTTATGTGTTTCCACCATTCCCGATGCTTCCTCGTTTGATTGCCAAGATCAAACAGGAGAGAGCTTCTGTGATTCTGATAGCGCCTGCGTGGCCACGCAGGACCTGGTATGCAGACCTAGTGGACATGTCGTCCTGTCCACCGTGGTCTCTACCTCTGAGACAGGACCTTCTAATTCAGGGTCCTTTCAAACATCCAAATCTAATTTCTCTGAGGTTGACTGCATGGAGATTGAACGCTTGATTCTATCAAAGCGTGGCTTCTCGGAGTCGGTTATTGATACCTTAATACAGGCTAGGAAGCCTGTTACCAGAAAAATTTACCATAAGATATGGCGTAAATATTTATATTGGTGCGAATCCAAGAGTTACTCATGGAGTAAGGTTAGGATTCCTAGGATATTGTCCTTTCTACAAGAGGGTTTAGAAAAGGGCTTATCTGCTAGTTCGTTAAAGGGACAGATTTCTGCTCTGTCTATTCTTCTACACAAACGTCTGGCTGAAGTTCCAGACGTTCAGGCTTTAACTAGGATTAAGCCTGTGTTTAAGACTGTTGCTCCGCCGTGGAGCTTAAACTTAGTTCTTAATGTTCTTCAAGGCGTTCCATTTAAACTCCTTCATTCCATTGATATCAAGCTGTTATCCTGGAAGGTTTTGTTTTTGATGGCTATTTCCTCGGCTCGAAGAGTCTCTGAGTTATCTGCCTTACATTGTGATTCTCCTTATCTGATTTTTCATTCAGACAAGGTAGTTCTGCGTACTAAACCTGGGTTCTTACCTAAGGTAGTTACTAACAGGAATATCAATCAAGAGATTGTTGTTCCATCACTGTGTCCTAACCCTTCTTCAAAGAAGGAACGACTTTTGCATAATTTGGACGTAGACCGTGCCCTGAAGTTCTTTTGCAGGCAACTAAAGATTTTCGTCAAACTTCTTCCCTGTTTGTCGTTTACTCTGGACAGAGAAGAGGTCAAAAGGCTTCGGCTACCTCTCTCTCTTTTTGGCTTCGTAGCATAATACGTTTAGCCTATGAGACTGCTGGACAGCAGCCTCCTGCAAGGATTACAGCTCATTCTACTAGAGCTGTGGCTTCCACCTGGGCCTTTAAAACTGAGGCCTCTGTTGAACAGATTTGCAAGGCTGCGACTTGGTCTTCGCTTCACACCTTTTCAAAATTTTACAAATTTGACACTTTTGCTTCTTCGGAGGCTATTTTTGGGAGAAAGGTACTTCAGGCAGTGGTTCCTTCTGTTTAATGTTCCTGCCTTGTCCCTCCCTTCATCCGTGTACTTTAGCTTTGGTATTGGTATTCCATAAGTAATTGATGACCCGTGGACTGACTACACTTAACAAGAGAAAACATAATTTATGCTTACCTGATAAATTTATTTCTCTTGTAGTGTAGTCAGTCCACGGCCCGCCCTGTCTTTAAGGCAGACCTAAATTTTAATTAAACTCCAGGCACCACTGCACCCTATGGTTTCTCCTTTCTCGTCTGCTTTGGTCGAATGACTGAATATGACATGTGAGGGGAGGAGCTATGTAGCAGCTCTGCTGGGTGATCCTCTTGCAGCTTCCTGTTAGGAAGAGATATATTCCATAAGTAATGGATGACCCGTGGACTGACTACACTACAAGAGAAATAAATTTATCAGGTAAGCATAAATTATGTTTTTCTCTCTTGTCATATATTTGTCCATAGGTTTTAGGAATAGGAATTAAAGAAAAAATTCCTCTTAAAATTTTTAACTATCTACACTTATACCTAGGCCAGAAATAATCATACTTCTGTCTATAAGAATTGACTAGTGCAAACTATTTCCTATATTACTCTGTGCGGGAAACTATCACTACCTTACACAACCCTACTCTGCTTCCAAGATCAGACAGGCTCTGGTGTCTTCTAAAACTTATACGTCTATGCTAGTGATTTCCTTTATTTTAAGATTTAGACCATTAAGCATACACACAGCCCTGATGTAACGCTACATGCAATTTGTGTTTCTGTGTTTCTGTTTACCCTATTTTGATCCTGCTTTCCTTATGAAATGCTCAAACTTAAACCAGGGTCAGCTAAGCAGTAAAACCCTGTACTGACTAACCAGTCACCTCTATCTTAATGTACTAATTTGTCGTTGGCATACACCACTTTACTTATATATCTACATACATTCTAGGTTTAGACTTTGTAATAACTGAAACCTACATAGATCTAATCAGAAACCTTGCCACGAGGCTGTATATCGACAGATAGACCTCCCCTATATAATCGTGCTAATTCACACCTAGAATCCCCCTCTTTAATCTCAAAACAGATCAAAATCTATATTTAAACCTTACTGTGATTGTGACTTATCTGGGTCTCCAAAAAAAAGAAAAGAAAAAATAAACAAAAAGAAAAAATATCATATAGACCTGTAGTTTGTGCCACTGTGTTTGTGCTAGTTTTTTTTCTTTTTTTTTTTCTCCCTTCTTTCTCTTCCCCCTCCCTTCCTTCCGTAAACAACAAGATATATACAAAAGACAAAAGAGTGCAAAAAAGCAAACAAAAAAAAAAAAAGTGCCTCTGTGATTAGGTTAGCCAAAATACTATGGCGTTTAGAATTGTGTTGGTTACCTTATTTCAAAGCTGTGATATATATATATATATATATAAACAGGATTTAGGAGAGGCCTAGAATTATTGTCTCTATTCAAGAGCCTAAAATATGTACTTATATGCTCTCAACATTTACTAGTCCGGTAACATTTCTACATTGCAGTATGCAATGATACCTTTTATTGTACTAACCTAATACTTACAAGACAAGCTTTCCAGATTTTTCCTTTCTTCTTCAGGTATTACTTCAGACCTGAGAAAGAGAAGAAAACTCTCAAAAGCTTTTCTTTATAGTTTAAAGCAATTCCAGCAAACACCAGGGGCGCACTCCGATATACGGCGTAGTTTTCGGCGCAAGCGAGGGAACCCGCGCCGCCCGTAGTTTCACCTCGCACATCGGGGTATTACATATATGGCGCCGGCAGTTGCTAAAGTGCCGTAAGTCGGATAAACTAGCGATGTCCAGAAATGAGCGTAACTACAAATTTCTGGAGTCGCCAGTGACTTACGGCACTTTAGAAACTGCCTGCGCCTAAAAAAACGAACTAAAATATTAAATCTCCCGTAACTGTGTTAACACGCCTCCCAAAAATCAGCCCGATACATATACCCTCATATCCGCAATCCCCCCTCTCACTCCTAATAATAAATGTATTAACCCCTAGACCAACAACCCAACATACCTTTGTGACCCTATTTTTGTCTTTGGTCTAAAAACACACACACACACACCTCACACTCTTATACAACACACACCTCAGAATCATACTGCACACACACTACACAGACTTTAATACAGCACACACACAGCCTCATACTGCACACACACACCACACACTCACCCTCATACTACACACACACACCACATACTCACCCTCTTACTACACACATAACACATACTCACACTACACACATCACATACCTTTGTGACCCTATTTTTGTCTTTGGTCTAAAAACACACACACACACACCTCACACTCTTATACAACACACACCTCAGCCACATACTGCACACACACTACACACACTTTAATACAGCACACACACAGCCTCATACTGCACACACACACCATACACTCAGCCTCATACTGCACACACACCACACACTCAGCCTCATACTACACACACCACACACTCAGCCCATACTACACAAGCACCACACACTCACCCTCATACTAAACACACACCACACACTCACCCTCATACTAAACACACACCACACACTCACCCTCATACTACACACACACCACACACTCACCCTCATACTACACACATACCACACACTCACACTACACACATCACACACTTTAATACAGCACACACACAGCCTCATACTACACACACACACCACACACTCACACTACACACATCACACACTTTAATACAGCACATACTACACACATCACACAATCAGCCTCATACTGCACACACACACCACACACTCACCCTCTTACTACACACACCACACCACCCTCATACAACACACACACACCCTCATACAACACACACACACACCTTCATACAACACACACACACACCACTCACCCTCATATAACACACACACATCACACTCACCTTTATACAAGACACACACACCACACTCACCATCATACAACAGACACACACACACACACCACACTCACCCCTTATACAGCACTCACCAGACACCACCCTCATACTACACATATACCTCAGCACACACTCTCATTCAACACACACTGCAGTGCAACTCTAGCAGCTTCTTGTAAAAGTACAGCATGCCACCTATCATTCATGCCTTTGAAAACCATATCTCTGCAATATACAATGTGAAGCAGCACATAATGAAACCAGGGCAGCATTTCACTATTACTGTCAGAGTAAGACCTGCAACTGTATTACATGAACCACCCATGTATGTACCCTGCCATACACAACCTCCCCAAAAGTATGTGTGTATGTGTGTGTATATATATATATATATATATATATATATCACATAATATAAAATAATTTATTGTACTGACTTAATGCATGAGAATAGCTGCTGTGAGAAGTTCATAAAATAAAATTAATCTATACTATAATTGCGTTTGTAATGTCCGTCGGCAGTTGCGCAGGCATCCTCAATGTTGGTAGCGGGATTCTTTCACTACCCTGCCATTTTCGGAATCCACCGGGATTCAGCGAAGGCAAACTGAGCATTAGAAGAAAGAAGAAAAAACACCGCCCGCACAAAGTATAACAAAAAAAAACCTGAACCTCCCACACAAAGTATTAACACCTACACCGCAAACCCCCACATCGCAAAATAATAAAGTAATTAAGCCCTTAACCGTCAACCACCCACATCGCAATAAACCTAATTACCCTATTAACCCCTAAACCGCAAAAACCCCACATCGCAATAAACCTAATTACCCTATTAACCCATAAGCCGCAAACCCCCCAGATCACAATAAACTTAATTAACCTATTAACCCTATAAACCGAAAAAACCCCACATCGCAATAAACCTAATTAACCTATTAACCCCTTAAACCGCCAAAACCCACATTGATTTAAACAGCCAATAGGATTTCAGTAGCTCTCATCCTATCGGCTGATTTGAATTTGAAGAATCAAATCAGCCAATATGAATTAAAGGGACGCCATTTTTAATCGCGTACCTTGAATTCACTATTCAGTGTATGGCGGCGATCGGAAAAAGAGGATCCTCCACGCACCATGGCTCCGTGGTCGCCAGTCTTCAGTTCCGCTGTCCTGAATAAAGAAAGAAGAGGTCCCCGCTTGGAAGAAGATGTTGGCCTCTTGGAAGAGGACTTCACCGCATGGAAGAGGACCTTCTCTGCCGGACTCCAGGACCCGAGAGTATCTATTTGGGGCTTTAGTGTTAGTTTTTTTTAAAAAATGTTGTGTTTTTTTTTTTTTAGATTAGGGATGGGCAGCAAAAGAGCTGAATTCCCTTTTAAGGGCAATGCCCATACAAATGCCCTTTTAGGGCAATGGATAGTTTAGGTTTTTTAGTGTTAGGTTTTTTATTTTGGGGGGTTTGGTGTGATGGGGGGTTTTTACTGTAAGGGGGTCTTAGTATGTTTAATTCTTAAGAGAGCTGTTAAACTTAGGTAAATGCCCTACAAAAGGCCCTTTTAAGGGCTATTGATAGTTTATTTTTAGATTAGGGGGTGTTTTTATTTTGGGGAAGCATTTTTATTTTTATAGGGATTAGGTTTAAATTTTTATTATTATTTCCTGTAATATTAGATTTTTTATTTTCTGTAATTTTAGCTTAATTTAAATTTAGAATTAAAATTTGGGGGTTAGACTTAGGTTTATTTTTTATTTTTTATTTTTTTTTACATTAGGGATGGGCAGCAAAAGAGCTGAATGCGCTTTTAAGGGCAATGCCCATACAAATGTCCTTTTCATGGATATGGATAGTTTAGGTTTTTTAGTGTTAGGTTTATTTATTTTGGGGGGTTTGGTGTGTGGTGGGTTCTACTGTTAGGGGGACTTAGAATTTTTGGTAACTGCAAAAGAGATGTTTAACTTAGGGCAATGCCCTACAAAAAGCCATTTTAAGGGCTATTGGTAGTTTAGCATTAGATTAGGGGGTGTTTTTATTTGGGGGGGCTTTTTTATTTTCATAGGGATTGTTATACACTGTTTGTCACAGGTTCTTTGAACAAGTTCAGTAAGTAATACACAAAGCAAATGAAGGTGGGGGGGCTTAAAAACTGGCAGCAAAAAAAAGCTAACGTCTTACTTGTAGCTGAATACAGCCTTGGAATCCCCAGCCCCCCTGCACTTCACTGTCAGATAAACATTACACAGGCAGGAATGCAGCTGAAGCGTCCTGTTGCTGCTGGCTGAAACTTTAACATCCCAGCAATCTTATGTGGTTGAGTGCAGAAGCTAGATGTGCCCACTGTATACATAAACAAGAACTATTAGCAATGAGCAGGAAGGAGGGGGGATTATTATGCATAGGGACCCAAGCTGAGTTTAGAGTTAACGGAGGAGGAGCTGCTGCAACCATGTTGATAAATGAAAAGAAATTGGACACCAAAGGGTAAAAACAGATCACTGTCAGTAGTTGAAATTTACTAGTATAGGGCACAGTGCATCCTTCCTAGCATAGAGCGGTCCTCCTCCCGCTGTTTTCTACAGTTTAGTACAGGGATGAATAGTAAAAGCTTGTTCCTGCACACCAGAGGTGCCTCACCGCCTGATTGCTTTTGCAAAATTTAGAAATGCCACCTGCTGGAATTCCTCTGAACTGTCCCTTATGCACAAACCTTTTCAATGTTAACTACTAGAGGGAACGGCAAATTAAGTGCCCTTGTGCCTGGGGGGGGTGCAAACAGGGGGGCAATTAATAAATTGTGGGGGGGGTGGGGCAATTGCCCCCACCCTTGCCCCCTGAAGGATGCCTATGATAAGAGCCATGTTACATGATCCCTCCATTCTTGGACTCTAGTTACCTTGGAACTTTTCCATAATCTTGGGATCAGCTGCTTAGCACTGCTTGTCGTGATATACAACAATGTCAGCCTAAATTTAGATTTTAATTTGGGAGTTATATTGAATAGAAATACGAAGGGGTTATTCCCGAATTTAAAAGTAAGTATCTTTTCTATTTCTACTTGTATATCTTTCCAATATGGTGCTAGATTAGGGCAACTCCACCAGATGTGTGCTAGAGTGCCTTCATGTCCACAACCCCTCCAACATAGTTTATTAGTGTTTGGGAAGATATTTGACAATCTCTTGGGTGTTAAGTACCATCTGGAAAGTAATTTCATATTGGTTTCTGTTATATTCATAGAGGAAGGAGATTTTCTCATTTGTTGAAAAAATAATTGCCACTCTTTGGGTGTTATTGCTATCTGTAATTCCCATGTTTTAGTATAAGATGTCAGTTGTTGTGAATGTATAGCTAGAGGTAATTTGGAGGAAAGTGATAATCCTTTTTTTGAGGGGTCTGTTAAGTGGCATATTGTTTCGAAAGGGGTAAGTGGTCTGACAAAATTAACTTTATTTTTATTATGATGAATGAAATGTGAAAGTTGGAGATATTCGTACCAGTTATGACATATATACAACTGTTTATCAGAAAGTTCAGTTTTTGTCAACAATTTACCTTTGTCAAGAATCGAGTAAATCGGTATTAAAGTATGTATATTTATTTTATCTGTTTTAAGGATACAGTGTCCCAAAGGTGAATCTGTATTTGCTAATAGAGGGGTGAGTGGTGAAGGAATGGATGATAGGCCTTTCTTTTTAACCACTATTGAGTCCCAGGTATTAAATGTTTCTAAGACTAGGGTAGGGGGTTTAGGGTTTAATTTCCATAATGGTTTAGGTAGCCAACATTGGCTTCCCAGATGTTTATTGCCTGTTAAATTATGTTCTAGTGTCACCCATTCTTTATTGTCTGCGTGTTTGCACCAGTCTATTATTCTAGTCAACAGTGACGCTTGTTTATTTGTTTATAATATAGAAGATTTGGTACTCCCAAACCACCATTTTACCTATCTCTATTCATAATTTTATTAGAGACTTTTGGCATTTTATCTTGCCATTCAAATGGGTTCACTATATCTTGAAATTTATTTAAAAAAGAGTTTGTGAGTGGGATAGGGACAGTTTGAAATATATATAGTACCCGTGGTAGAAAGGACATTTTGAAAGCATGAATGCGGCCCAGCCAGGATAAATGTTTATTCCCCCAATTATTTATTTCAATTTGTAACTCTCTAAATAGTTTTAGATAGTTTAGTGTAAAGAGTTCTTCTTGGGTTTTTGCTATTTGAATTCCCAGATATTTCAGGGGATTTTTTTGAATGGACTGTATATACTTAAAAGTAAGATTTTTCTGTATCAGTATACTAACTCCACATTTTTTGGAGTCTGCCGAGCTATGAAAATGTTGAGTATATTTTGGCCCTAAATATTTGGGTTCTTTTTTCTTTCTAATGTGAGGTTCCTGGAGAAACATTATGTCCCCTATTTTCTTATGTAGGTCTATTAGTGCTATTGACCTCTTTTGGGGGAAGTTTAATCCTTTTGCATTTTGTGTTATTAAATTAATTTGTTTCTCTAGGGGAGCCATCAGTGTGATTGAAACAAAGGACATTTAGCTGTGGGTGCATCCTATGTAGTGTCACATCTAAAGACATTTTTCAACTGTACAACAATAACAATTTAACCATAACAAAACACTGGATTAAAACATTTCAACAAAATCCAGCACTGTGCCAGGGGTTATGAATAAGTGCAGATGGTGGTGCACATAAGAATATTTTGTTAGATCTTATAGTCACTTTTTTGTTAAACATTGGGGTAATAACCAGTGTTTTAAAGATACATTTATAACATATAGCTTATTTTACTATTTTCAAACTTATATTATAACAATTTAAGAACAATTTTTTTCTTAGGATGTTATCAAATGATCCATCTCATCTAACATTTTTATACTTCAACAATTTACTATAACCGACACACTCTAATGTTAAGCAATTTCAAAGTCTCATGAAAGACAGTAAAGTAAGCTATGTAAAGTATAGGGCTTTCCCATACTAATATTTTGTTACCCATTCAGAAATGTGCAAAGTCCTTTCAACCTTTGTCCGTTGTTATGCTCTGCAGATGGATTGCCATTTTCTTTTTTTGTGGAGGTGATGACCTCACTGAGGGATTCTTCCCGGCAGACGTGGGCACCGTCTGCCACCTTCTATTGCCATCTTGGAGATTTTTTCCATTTTGGTGGTGACACTGATTCAGAAGTAATTGTTGTAGGAGGTTCAATATCCAGTGATGAGCAAAAGTCTGAGACCTCTGATAGTGTCCTGCATGAAATGTTCCTGTTGCCATGTAGAACATATAGATGAAAGGGGAATCCCCATCTATACAGGATTTTGCTTCTTAGAAGGGCTGTTAAAGGTGCCAGGTCCTTTCGTCTTTGTAATATTCGTTGAGATAAATCTGTGTAGAATTGGAGGACATTCACTCTGAATTTAACCAGTTGGTTCCTGCGTGAAAGATTCAGTAATTCTTCTTTTTCTCTGAACTGTTTAAATTTAATAATTATGTCCCTAGGAGGAGCATCTTCTGCTGGTCTGGGCATTAGTGCCCTATGAGCTCTGTCCCAAGTGATTTCCATTGAGGATGTATCGCCTCTAAGGTGAGCAAACAGTGCTCGTAAATAAGTTGGAAGGTCCTTTGGTAGGATCGACTCTGGTATTATTATTATCAGGTATTTGTAGAGCACCAACAGATTCTGTAGTTCTATAAACATAGTTGGTATACAAGATAACATTTATAGAGATCATATGTGTAGAGGGCCCTGCCGAGAGTTGCACTGTTGTAGTCGGCTCTCATGAAGGCGATCTGCAAACAGATGGGCTCATAGGCTTACATTCTAAGGGGTTCAAGGGGAAAGCAATGGAGGTAGGAAAGATTAGTGTAGGTTGTATGCATCCCTGAATAGTAGAGTCTTTAGGGAGCGCTTGAAGCTGTTAAAACTAGGGGAGAGTCTTGTGGAGCGAGGCAGGGAGTTCCACAAGATGGGGGCCAGTCTGGAGAAGTCCTGTAAATGGGAATGTGAGAAAGTAACAAGAGAGGAGAAGATCATGATCAGAGTGAAGGAGACAGGAGGGAGAGTATCTGGAGACAAGGTCTAAAATGTAGGGGGAGCAGTGCAGTTGAGGGCTTTGTATGTCAGATTGAGGATTTTGTGTTTAATCCTGGAGGCAAGAGGAAGCCAGTGAAGGAATTGGCAGAGAGGTGCAGCAGATGAAGAGCGACGTGTAAGGAAGATGAGCCTGGCAAAGGCATTCATTATGGATTGTAAAGGAGCTAGGCGGCAGCTAGGTAGACCAAAGAGGACGGAGTTGCAATAGTCGAGGCGGGAAAGGATGAGAGAGTGGAATAAAATCTTAGTTGTCTTGTGTAATGAAATGTCTAATTTTAGAGATGTTTTTAAGGTGGAAGTGGCAGGCTTTAGCCAAGGACTGAATGTGAGGAGTGAAGAAAAGGTCTAAATCAAGTGTGACCCGAAGACATCGGGCATGCGGAGTAGGGGTAATGATCGAATTATCAACAGTTATAGAAAATTGGGGGGGTGGAGATTTTGGAAGAAGGGGAAAAATAAGGAGTTCAGTTTTGGAGAGATTTAGCTTAAGGTAGTGAGAGGACATCCAAGATGAGATATGAGAAAGACAGTTAGTGACATGGGTTAGTAAGGAAGGAGGTTGGTCTGGTGCAGAGAGGTAGATTTAGGTGTCATTGGCATACAAATGGTATTGAAACCCGTGGGACTTTATTAAGGAACCTAATGATGACGTGTAGATTGAAAAAAGGGGACCGAGGACAGAGCCTTGAGGTACCCCAACAGAAAGTGGAAACGGGGGACAGAGGATGCTCTGGAGAAGGCTACACTAAAGGTACGGTTAGATAGATAGGAAGAGAACCACGAGAGAGCTATGTCGCAGATGCCGAAAAATTGGAGGGTTTGGAGCAAAAGAGGGTGGTCAGTAGTGTCAAAGGCTGCAGACAGATCAAGGAGGATAAGCAGAGAGAACTGGCCTTCAGATTTTGCTGTAAGTAGGTCATTAGTAACCTTTACAATTGCTGTCTCTGTGGAGTGATGGGGACAAAATCCAGATTACAGTGGGTCAACAAGAGAGTTTAGTGTAAGGAAATTGGATAGACATGCATATACTAGATTTTCGAGGAGCTTTGAGGCAAGAGGGAGTAGGGAAATAGGACGGTAGTTAGATGGGAAGGTTGGATCGAGGGAAGGTTTCTTGAGGATAGGTGTGACCAGTGCATGTTTTAGAGATGAGGGAAATATACCAGTGCTGAGGGAGAGGTTTAAAATGTGTGTGAGTATGGGGGTGAGGGTAGAAGAGAGGGAGGGGAGTAGCTGTGAGGGGATGGGGTCGAGGGGACAGGTAGTGAGGTGGGAGGACAGTATAAGGGCAGAAATTTCTTCCTTGGTAACAGGGGCAAAAGAGCTAAATTTATGGGTATTTGGATGATTGTGAGCTCTTGAGGGGGAGGGAGATTGGTAGTATGTTGAGAGCTGATTTCATTTCTGATGGAGTCAATTTTGTTATTGAAGTGGCTGGCAAAATCTTGAGCTGAGAGAGAAGTTGTATTAGGAGGTGGGGTTGGGCAGAGAAGAGTATTGAACGTGGAAAACAGATGTTTTGGGTTAGAGGAAAGAGTAGAGATGAGATTAGAGAAGTATTGTTGCTTTTAAAGATTAAGGGCAGAATAGTAGGAGTTCAAGATGAACTTGTAGTGAAGAAAGCTCAGCTGAACTCCGAGATTTCCTTCAGTGTTGCTCAGTAGTACGGAAACATCTGCGTAGGTACCGTTTCAGAGGAGTATGCCAGGGCTGAGGATGAGAGTGTGGTTTCTGAGCTATGGTAGGAGGGGCCAGATTGTCAATGACTGATGTAAGGGTGGAGTTATAGTGGCAGATAGATTGGTCAGGGCAGGAAAAGGAGGTGGTGGAAGAGAGGAGAGGTTTGAGAGAGCTAGCGAGCTGTTGCTGATCTAATGACTTAGTGCTTCTGTGAAGTTTGGTGTGAGGGGTAGAGGGAGGGGGAGTTGTAGGGAGGGAAGTGATGTTGCAAGCTAGGAGATGATGATTAGAAAGAGGGAAAAGGGGAGTTTGTGAAATTTGAGATAGTGTATCGATAGCTGAAAATCAGATCAAGGGAGTGACCATCTTTGTAAATGGGAGAGTCAGTCCCTTGTGACAGGCCGAAAGAGGAAGTGAGTTGCAGAAATTGTTTTGCAGAGGAGGGAGTGGGATTGTCGAGAGGGATGTTGAAGTCGCCAAGAATGAGGGCAGGGATGTCTGAGGAAAGGAAATAAGGAAGCCAGGCAGCAAAGTGATCTAAAAATTGAGTTGGGGAGCCAGGGGGGTGGTATATGACTGCAACACGTATAGAGACTAATCATGTGTACTTCAAATGAAGAAAATATGAGGGAAGAGAAGGGCTGTATTTGTTGAAAGGTGCAACGAGAGGAAAGTAAAATACCAACACCACCTCCTTGTCTATTGCCAGACCTAGGAGTGTGGCTGAAATGGAGACTCCCATGTGACTGCAGCAGTGGATGCTGTGTCTGAAGCAGAGAGCCAGGTTTATATAAGAGCCAGAAGGTTAAGAGAGTGGGAGATAAAGAGATCCTGGATAGAAGTGAGCTTGTTGCAAACAGAGCGAGAGTTCCAGAGTGCACAAGTGAAGGGGGTGGTGGCTTTAGATGCAAGAGGAATGTGATTAATGTTACCAGAGTTTAGTTGTTTGTCTATTGAAAAGCACACATGGATGTGCAAGGCTAGGAAGCTGTGGGGGACCAGGATTAGGGGAGATGTCGCCAGCAGCTAGTATGAACAAGAGGGAGAGTGACATGAGATGAGATGCAGATTTGCAGTAATGAGACTGTTTTCGGGCTGAAGTGCAAGGGGGAGAGAGGTTTTTCCTATGGCTTCTATTTTTAAGGTCCTCAATTTTATCATGGAGGGCCTCGATCAAGTCTGCTTGCTGTGTGGTAGTAACTTGTATTTGATTAACCTCTTCTTGTATATTATCTGTATACTCTTCTAAGGTGTCCACTCTAAATCATATAGTGTGCATCTCTTGCTTGAGGTCTGCTATCTCTTCCCTTATGCAGGTCCTAACTATTTCTGCTATGTCCTGTTTTGAGGCCAAAGATGATAGAAGAGAAGTTGGAATTTCTGAGAGTGTGTCTATTGCTTTATCAGGCATGAGAGATGATTGAGAGGTTGGTGAAGCTGTACCCACTGAATCACACTCTGATATCATAAAGTGTTGACTGGTCGATGGAAAACAAGATTCAACAGTGGTATCTTTCATACTGTTTTTTTTTCAGCTTTATGGGTTTTGTAGGTTTCCTTGAGGCCATTGTAGTATATCGTGAGTGCATAAATACAACAGATGTTATACTTAATGAATATCCCAGTATACGAGAAGTGAGGTTTTTATATTTCTGCTTTCTTGTATCAGACTTTGTACAATGAATTACTCTGAACACTGACAGTAAGAAAATGCCGGTATCCTTAGTATATTCTGTGTTGTGCTGCTCTTTTGTCTTTTGTGCATCTGAGCTGCTATGTTTATATCAGCACTATGCTCAGATTTGTGCAACTCCAATCAGTGTTAAGCCAACAACATATAGATTTATTTTCCTTTTTTTCCTATTATTTTTCCTCCTCTTGTTGAGGTAAAATTTACTGTAAGGTGAAGGTAACTTTTGTTAGCTAGGAATTATTGCATGTATGTATGTCTTGATGCAATCTTTTCAAGATGTTTATGCCTTTCAATTGTCAGCAAACTCTATTATAGCCCATTGCCTTCTAATTAAACAAATGTCCGTTCTCAGAGTTATTGTAATAAGCAGTATAGATATATAATACCTGTGTAAGGAGTTGTATTCTCCTTCTTGGCTGCTTCTGCTCTATTCAGTAATGTGAGGCCATGTGGACTGGTCCGGAGCTTATACAGTTGCCAAGTTTCGTCTCCTGTATTAAAACTTTTGCCTGGTCGTTTCCAGTAGCCTGTGCTTGACGGCCCAACCTAATCCGGCATGAGGGGATTGCCGTTTGCATAGGTGTTCTTCTCCTAGGTTGTCTGCGCCCAGTATGTGTGTCTCTCCGCTTTCACAATGGCGCCTGACTTCCGCTCACGCACTTAGATTCTAAGCAGTTTTTTTTATACTTTATGCATCATTCTGTCGGCTTGGGATGAATCCTCTTGTGTTCCAATGTTAGGGCATCAAGCTCAGGTACATCTATCTTGTTGCTATATGTTCTGTTTTATTGCTTATAGCATACTGGTTTACAGAGCTATGGAGTTATGCTGCCATCTTACCAGCGGCCGTCTCCGCCCCCAACTTCACATTACATTTAATCAGCTTTCACTTAACTTTTTCTTTTTCATTCCTTTAATATGAACTGATGCTGATTTATATACATGGTATAAAATAATGAGTACCATGTCTGTTTAAACATGCAAGAAACTGTAAGGAGGGAGGCATATCACAGGCTTTTAAAAAAAAATTGGAAGGGTTTTTACAGACCTTCATGGTTGTTTCTGTGACAGTTTCATAAACACTTTTCAAAAAATATGTGGTCAGCGTGAAAGTAAAATATAGCTCCTTATTGATCCAGTAGTTATGATGACTAATATCTTGTGTTTTAACTTGACTTGTACAGTTAATTATATATTATATATTTACACAAAAAGATATAAATTTATTAACATTTGCAGTCATAAATTAAGATTGATGTCCTAGTTACCTGCAAATGCAAGGAAGCAGTTGTGCTACTTAATAGATGAACAAAGTGAAAATAAACAAACATGATAACAGACAAGATATGATGTTTGAAAGATGCCATAATGCATTTACAATAGATTAAGGTTGTTCAATTCAAATGTTCCTAAAATCATGTGAAAATCTACTTAAAAACATAATTTATGCTTACCAGATAAATTCCTTTCCTTCCGGATAGGGAGAGTCCACAGCTTCATTCCTTACTGTTGGGAAATACAACACCTGGCCACCAGGAGCAGGCAAAGACACCCCAGCCAAAGGCTTAAATATCCCTCCCACTTCCTCATTACCCCAGTCATTCTGCCGAGGGAACAAGGAAAAGTAGGAGAAACATTAGGGTATAAATGGTGCCAGAATAATAAAATAAATAATAGGGGACCGCCCATAGACAAGAAAAAACTGACGGGGGCCGTGGACTCTCCCTATCCAGAAGGAAAGGAATTTACCTGGTATGCATAAATTATGTTTCTTTTACAAGATATACCGAGTCCACGGATTTCATCCTTTACTTGTGGGATATATTCCTCCTGCTAACAGGAAGTGGCAAAGAGCACCCCAGCAGAGCTGCTATATAGCTCCTCCCTTAACTCCTCCCCCCAGTCATTCTCTTTGCCTATGCTAGCAATAGGAAGGGTAAAGTTTATGTGGTGATAAAAAGATAGTTTAGTTTTCTTCAATCAAGAATTTTTTATTTTAAATGGTATCGGTGAGTACTGTTTTTACTCTGGCATGACATGGAAGAAGAATCATGCCCTGAGTCTGATGATCTTAGCAGTAGTAACTAAGATCGATTTTCGTTCCCACAAGCTTTGCTGAGGAAGTACAGGAGAAGTCTTCAGTATGGGGGAATGATTTCTTGCTGCAAGCAATATCAAGGTATGTGCAGTCATTTCCATTCTGAGGAGACCTGATATATAAGAATTTGGCTGACATATTCCCCATGCGGGGCAAGGGTAAGCAGTATTCCTTTTTAGAGGGTAGTACTGTGGTAACCTGTGTATTATTATCCCATTCTAGATAACATGGGATACTTAAGGGCTAAGTTGTTTAGACACTGGGGCAGCCTAGGAAACACCTGATGTTAAACGACTATGGGGTTTATTGAGGCTAAGTTGGATATTTTCTGTTGGGTTCACATGGCATGTTTATTACAAAAAAGCAGTGTGTACATATGTTTATTGGTAAAACGCTTCCTATGCGGTTTTCTCAAGTTTTGGCTCATCAGACATGATGGGCGGGGCCTAATTTTGCGCTTCAGTGCGCAGTTAGTTTCTGGAGAGGTAGCAGCCATTAGCTCCGGGGAACCAGACTGTAAGGCTGTACTTTGGAGTGGGACCAGATCGTTTTGACAGGTCTTGGGGGCAGGTAGGCGCCACAGCGGGTGCAGAAGTCATTAAGTGAAATTTGTCTGCAAATCGTTTTACTGCCTAATTTCCTAAAATTAAATGTTTACTCTCCTATTACTTGTGGTGCAATATCCGATAGCACATTAGGCTCTAATAACAACAAAATTGTTCATTTTGATTATCGTTTTAACGACTTTGCCAAAACAGTGTACACTTTTTATGCTTAAAGGCGCAGTAACCGTTTTTGTGCTGAATTGTTTTTTTCACATATAATAAAGATTGGGAACGACTTGTGCTGTTATTACTAGTCTGTACAACATGTCTGACATGGGAAGTTAGTGTTCTATGTATTTAGAAGCCATGGTGGAACCCCCTCTTACATTGTTCCCTTCTTGTACTGAAAGGGCCTTACACTGTAAGGATCACATTTTAAATAAAGAAAGTGGGCCTCAGGATGGTTCTCAGTCTACAGAGAATCAGGATGTGCCATCTAATTCTCCCCAAGTGTCACAACCTTTAACGCCCACGCAAGCGACGCCAAGTACTTCTAGTGTGTTCTAATTCTTTTACTTTGCAAGATATGGCTGCAGTCATGTCTACTACCCTTACAGAGGTATTGTCTAAACTGCCAGGTTTGCAGGGTAAACGCCATAGGTCAGATATTAATGAAGATACTGAACCTTCTGATGCCTTAGTGGCTATTTCCGATGTAAACTCCCAATGCTCTGATTTGGGGGTTAGGGATTTTATGTCTGAGGTGGAAATTTCAGAGTCAGGAAATTTATTACCTCAGACGGATTCAGACTTCATGTCCTTTAAATTTAAATTAGAACACCTCTGCTTATTGCTCAGGGAGGTTCTGGCGACTCTGGATGATTGTGACCCGATCACGATTCCCCCAGAAAAATTGTGTAAAATGGACAAATATTTGGAAGTACCTACTTACACGGATGTTTTTCTGGTTCCTAAGAGAATTTCGGAAATTGTTAAGAAGGAATGGGATAGACGAGGTATACCGTTTTCTCCCCCTCCTAATTTTAGAAAAATGTTTCCCATATCTTGACAACATGCGGGATTTTCGGCAATTAATTCCCAAGGTGGAGGGAGCTATATCTACTCTAGCTAAACGTACAACTATACCCATTGAGGACAGTTGTGCTTTTAAAGACCCTATGGATAAAAAATTAGAGGGTCTTCTAAAGAAAATTTTTGCTCACCAGGGTTTTCTCTTACAGCCTATAGCTTGCATGGTTCCAGTAACTACTGCAGCTGCTTTTTGGTTTGACGCCCTGAAAGAATCTCTGAAGGTTGAGACACCTTTAGAGGACATTTTAGACAGAATTAAGGCTCTTAAATTAGCTAATTCTTTTATGACTGATGCTGCTTTTCAAATTGCAGAGTTAGCAGCGAAAAACGCAGGCTTTGCCATTGTAGCGCGTAGAGCGTTATGGTTAAAGTCATGGTCGGCTGACGTATCGTCTAAATCTAAGCTTTTGTCTATTCCCTTCAAGGGTAAGACCCTATTTGGTCCTGAACTGAAGGAAATAATATCTGACATTACGGGAGTTAAGGGTCACGCCCTACCTCAGGACAAGCCCCTCAAGATGAGGAGTAAACAAAATAATTTTCATTCCTTTCGAAATTTTAAAGGAACATCCTCTGCTTCCTCTTCCTCCACTAAGCAGGAAGGGAACTTTGCGCAATCCAAGGCGGTCTGGAGACCTAACCTGGCGTGGAATAAAGGTAAACAAGTCAAAAAGCCCGCTGCTGCTACCAAGACAGCATGAAGGGGCAGCCCCCAATCCAGGACCGGATCTAGTAGGGGCAGACTCTCTTTCTTTGCTCAGGCTTGGGCAAGGGATGTACAGGATCCCTGGGCATTGGAAATTGTGACCCAGGGGTATCAGTTGGAATTCAAGGACTTTCCCCCAAGAGGAAAATTTCATCTTTCAAGATTATCTGTAGAACAGACAAAAAGAGAGGCGTTCTTACGCTGTGTAAAAGACCTCTACATCATGGGTGTAATTTGCCCAGTTCCAGATCGGGAATGAGGGCAGGGGTTCTATTCAAACTTATTCGTGGTTCCCAAAAAAGAGGGAACCTTCAGACCGATTTTAGATCTCAAATGTCTAAACAAGTTCCTCAGAGTCCCATCGTTCAAGATGGAGACCATTCGTACAATTCTGCTTATGATCCAGGAGGGTCAATACATGACCATGGTGGATCTGAAGGATGCGTACCTTCACATCCCTATCCACGAGAATCATCATCAGTTACTGCGATTTGCATTTCAGGATAATCATTATCAGTTTGTGGCCCTTCCCTTCGGGTTGGCCATGGCTCCCAGGATCTTCACAAAGGTTCTAGGGTCTCTTCTAGCTGTTCTCAGGCTGCGAGGCATAGCGGTGGCGCGCTATATGGACGATATCTTGATCCAGGCGTCAACCTATCATCTGTCCAAATCTCACACGGACATTGTGTTGTCATTTCTGAGAACTCATGGTTGGAAAGTGAATGTAGAGAAGAGTTCACTAGTTCCACAGACAAGAGTTCCATTCCTGGGAACTCTGATAGACTCAGCAAACATGAAGATATTTCTGACAGAAGTCAGAAAATCAAAGATTCTAAATACTTGCAGGGCTCTGCAGTCCATTCATCGGCCATCAGTGGCTCAGTGTATGGAAGTCATCGGACTAATGGTAGCGGCAATGGATATCATCCCATTTGCTCCCTTTCATCTCAGACCACTACAACTGTGCATGCTCAGTCAGTGGAATGGGGATTATGCAAATTTATCTCCTCAGATAAATCTGGACCAAGTGACCAGAGGCTCTCTTCGGTGGTGGTTGTCGCAGGACAATCTGTCCCAAGGGATGTGCTTCTGCAGGCCATCTTGGGTAATAGTAACGACGGACGCCAGTCTTCTGGGCTGGGGTGCAGTCTGGAATTCCCTGAAGGCTCAGGGTGTGTGGACTCACACACCCTGCATATGAGACTGCTGGACAGCAGCCCCCTGAAAGGATTATGGCTCATTCCACTAGAGCTGTGGCTTCCACTTGGGCTTTTAAGAACGATGCTTCTGTTGAACAGATTTGTAAGGCTGCGACTTGGTCCTCCCTTCATACTTTTTCCAAATTTGATACTTTTGCTTCTTCTGAGGCTATTTTTGGGAGAAAGGTGCTTCAAGCAGTGGTGCTTTCCGTTTAGGTTCCTGTCTTGTCCCTCCCTTTCATCCGTGTCCTAAAGCTTTGGTATTGGTATCCCACAAGTAAAGGATGAAATTCGTGGACTCTGTATATCTTGTAAAAGAAAAGGAAATTTATGCTTACCTGATAAATTAATTTCTTTTATGATATACTGAGTCCACGGCCCACCCTGTCATTTTGAGACAGGATTTATTTTTTATATAAACTTCAGTCACCTCTGCACCTTGTTGGTTCTTTCCCAATCTCTTCCTATACCTTCGGTCGAATGACTGGGGGGAGGGCACAAAAAGGAAGAGGTGGACCCTATTCTGAGGGCACCACAGCCTGCAAAACTTTTCTCCCGAAAGCTGCTTTAGCCGAAGCAAAAACATCAAACTTGTAAAACTTTGAAAAAGAAGTCAAAGAACATTTGGGTAACAGTGATCATAACATGGTCACATTTGAAATCTCTTTTCATAAGTAGTGTCTTAAATGTTTAAATAAGACTTTTCAATTTTAAGAAAGCAAAATTCAAAGTTTTAAGGAAATAATTAAATAACATAAATTGGGACAAAGTATTCTCTGATAAAAATACAGAGGATAAACAGATAATATTTAAAACATTGATTAATAAATGTACATATAAACAAATACCATATGGTTATAAAAATCAAAATAAAAAATAAAAGCCAATGTGGCTAAATATTCAAAGAAAATAGTACAGACTCAACATTCCATATTTATAAGGAATGTAACAAAGCATGCAAAAAAAGCAATCAAATTAGCCAAAATTGAAAATGAAAAATTAATTGCAAAGGATTCTAAGTCTAACCCTAAAAGGTTCTTTAAGTACATAAATAGCAAAAAGTCTAAGAAGGACAATATAGGTACATTAAAATGCGTGGAGGGTAGCATCATAAATAATGACAGGGAGAAGGCTGAGGTACTAAACCAGTTTTTTTCTTCAGTATACACAAGAGAGGAACCATTGGATGATACTTTGGAACAAAATAGAACATGCCAGTCCATACCATTAACTGGGTTATGTTTAGAGGATATCAGGAAAAAACTGGATAATATTAAGGTAAATAAAACTCCAGGGCCAGATGGAATACACCCAAGGGTGTTAAGGGAACTTAGCACTGTTATAGACAAACCTCTATTCTTTATTTTTTAAGACTAATTATCCTCAGACATGGTACCCCAGGATTGGCGTAAAGCTGATGTGGTGCCACTCTTCAAAAAAGGAAGCAGGGATTATCCAGGAAGCTATAGACCAGTTAGTCTGACATCAATAGTGGGGAAGATATTTAAAGGGATTATAAAGGATTATATTGATGAGCATATTCATGTAAAAAAGATTATGAGTTCTAATCAGCATGGTTTTAGGAGAATTAGATCATGTCAAACTAATCTAATTAGATTCTACGAGGAAGTAAGTAAAAATATAGATAAAGGGGAATCAGTTGATGTGATATACTTAGATTTTTAAAGGCATCTGATACAGTGCCACATGAGAGATTAATGCACAAAATTAAGGGACTGGGAATAGCTGAAAATGTTAGCTCATGGATAAATAACTGGATAAAAGAAATTGAGCAACGAGTAGTAGTAAATGGATCATACTCAGATTGGACAAAGGTAATCAGTGGAGTCCCCCAGGGATCAGTACTGGGCCCTGTTCTTTTTAATATTTTTATAAATGACTTGGAGCAAGGATTAAATAGCAACATCTCTATTTTTGCAGATGATACTAAGTTAAGTAAGGTCATTAGGTTAGAGTAGGATGAACTTTTATTACAAAGGGATCTGCAAAAATTAGAAGTATGGGCAAGTAAATGGAAAATGAGATTTAATACGGGAAAATGCAAGGTTCTACATTTTGGAAGTAAAAATAAGCAGGCAACGTATTTTTTAAATGGTACAAGACTAATAAGATACTAGCATGTATTAAAAGAGGCATTTATTCAAGGGAGGAACGCATAATTCTGTCACTATATAAAGCCCTGGTAAGACCTCACCTTGAGTATGGAGTGCAGTTCTGGGGACCGATCACTAAAAAAGATATTGCAGATTTAGAAAAAGTTCAGAGAAGGGCCACAAAGCTAATAAGGGGATTGGAGAATTTAACCTATGAGGAGAGGCTAGCCAAACTGGGTCTGTTTTCTTTAGAAAAAAGGTGCTTGAGAGGTGACATGATTACTTTATATAAATATATTCAAGGCCCATATACAGAGATGGCAGAAGCTCTGTTTATTCCAAAAAAATTGTTTCTGACAAGAGGTCACAATTTAAGGTTGGAGGAAAGGAGATTTAATCTCCTGCAACTGAAAATGTTTTCACTGTAAGAGCAATAAAATTGTGGAATTCATTACCAAAGGAGGTATTGAATGCCAATACCCTAGATACATTTAAAAATAGTCTGGATACATTTCTGTATATAAACAAAATTCATGGATATGATTGCTAGTATTAAATGGGTCACCTTTTAGTGGGGTTATTTAAGTTTAACTGGAGCTTTTTGTAAGAATTTTAGATTTGTATAGTTTGAACTCAATGGACTTCGGTCTTTTTTCAACCTTATCTACTATGTTACTATGTATGTAAGGAGGACCGGGTAGCCGCCTTACAAATCTGATCCATAGAAGCCTCGTTCTTAAAGGCTCAATAGGAAGCCACTGCATCTAGTGGAATGAGCCGTTATCCTCTCAGGAGGACAATGTCCCCCTGTCTCGTAAGCTAAGCGGATGACATTCCTTAACCAAAAGAATAGGGAAGTCGAAGTAGCCTTCTGCCCCTTACTCTTTCCCGAAAAGACAACAAACAAAGAGGAAGATTGTCTAAACTCCTTAGTAGCCTGAATATAGAACTTCAAGGCGCGAACCACATCCAAATTGTGAAGTAAGCGTTCCTTTGTTGAAGATGGATTAGGACACAAGGAAGGAACCCCAGTCTCCTGATTGATGTTGCGATCAGACACAACCTTAGGAAGGAAACTTAATTTAGTACGTAAAACTGCCTTATCTGCATGAAAAATCAGATAAGGGGGCTCACATTGCAAAGCAGAGATCTCAGAAACTCTGTGCGCAGAGGCAATAGCCAATAAAAAGAGAACCTTCCAAGATAACAATTAATGTCAACGGAATGCAGAGGTTCAAATGGAACCTGTTGCAAAACCTGAAGAACAAGATTTAGGCTCCAAGAAGGAGCCCCAGATCTAAACACAGGTCTGATCCTAATCAGAGCCATAACAATGAACTGCACGTCTGGAAGCTCAGCCAGTCTCTTGTGCAATAAGACTGACTGGGCCGAAATCTGTCCCCTCAGGGAACTAGCAGAAAGCCCATCCTGGAGAAAAGATAAGATACTGGCAACCTTAACTCTGTGCCAGGAAAAAACACGCTCTTCACACCAGAATAAGAATGTCCTCCACACCTTGTGGTAGATACGCCGAGTAACTGGTTTATGAGCTTGAATAAGAGTATCAATGACACTCTCAGAGAAACCTCTCTTGGCTAAGACTAAGCATTCAATCTCCATGTAGTCAGCCTCAGAGAATCTAGATTTTGATGAACAAATGGACCTTCTATCAGCAGGTCTCTGCGACAAGGTAAATACCACGGAGGGGATGAGGACATCCCCACTAGATCTGCAAACCACATCCTTCGCAACCACGATGCATCAATCAGGATTATTGATACCCGCTCCTGCTTGATGCGGGCCACCACTCGAGGAAGAAGCGGTAATGGAGGAAAAAGATATGAGTTCACTGCTAGTGCATCTATTAGATCCGCTTGGGTATCCCTCGACCTCGACCCATACCTGGGTAGCTTGGTATTGAGACGGGATGCCATGAGATCTATTTCTGGCGTCCCCCACTTGCTGCATATCTCTGCGATGGAGAGAACATTTCCCTGGATAGAAGGATTGCCTGCTGAAAAAATCCACCTCCCAGTTGTCCACACCCGGAATGTGGATCACTGACAGCGAAAAGCTGTGGGCCTCCTCCCACTCCAGAATCTGAGATACTTCCCTGGAAGTACCTCTGGCTATGTACGGAGGCCACCTAGCCAGCCAAAGAGAAATGAAACAATGGTGTGATGTACAAAGTGCCTAAATGAAAGGCCGAGGTGATAATGAGTGTAGAAGTGCCTAGTAAGGTCAAAGGGCACGATAACTAGAAAATGTGTAGTTAAAAGGGTATTTAATCCAAATAAAAACACATATAAAACATACGAGGAAGAAACAATAAAAACAGTAGATATACAATAAATTGTGGATATACATATGTCCTTGTAAAAATGAAAAATAATAGTGTAGATGGTACAAGTATGTTGAATAATATTAAAATGGTTATTACCAGCTGTCGACACGTTTCAGCCCCTATGAGGCCTTTTTTTTTTAATATTTCAATTTTTTATTTTCAAATAGAGGAAAGATTACAACATATAAAGAATATAACTGGTTACAAATAGTGAATCAACATAACATCGAAATTCCCATCTTGTTGCTTTCCCAGGTCCACTGGGCCTATGAGGCCTTTTTTAAGACATTTTAATATTATTCAACATACTTGTACCATCTACACTATTATTTTTCATTTTTACAGGGACACGCAGAATCGTATTGGAAATACAAGAATTTCATTTTTGGTTTTTCACTGAGGATTATTGCATCATATCCACTTATTGAATTTATTTTTTCATCTTTTTGGTTTTCTATTCTCTCTAATATATATTTTTTTCATATTTTTCATTTTTTAACTTTTTTGGATTTTTTCTCACTTTCAATTTTTTTCCACTTCACCAAGGACCCATTTGGATTTTTTCTTCACACATGATTTACCTCATATAGGCTGACAAGATTGACTTTCGGACACTTTCACACTACATCTTTTTGCTGGACATTGACACCTATATTAACTATATATATATATATACTGTATATACATCTTTGTTGTATTTTTGCTGTATTTTCTACTGTATTTTTGCTGAATTTTGCCAATCATCCACTCTGTTTATATCAAGACCACACCATCATTTTCTTATTTTCACCTGGTCATCTGTAATTAATTCAACAGGTTACATGGATCCATGTTAACACCTATTTTTATTGTATATCCACAATTTATTGTATATCTACTGTTTTTATTGTTTCTTCCTCGTATGTTTTATATGTGTTTTTATTTGGATTAAATACCCTTTTAACTACACATTTTATAGTTATCGTGCCCTTTGACCTTACTAGGCACTTCTACACTCATTATCATCTCGGCCTTTCATTTAATATAATAATAATAATAACTAGTATTTATATAGCGCCTTTCTCCCAGTGGGACTCAAAGCGCTTTTTCAGCGCTCGCTCTCGGAAATAACCAAATCGGCAGCTGAATAGTAATAGTTGTTATTATTACCCAATTTAATGGTACTCATTTTATCGACCTCGGAAGGATGAAGGGCTGAGTCGGCCCTGCCGGGATTTGAACCTGTGACCTTGGATCTGTAAACAGGCTTTTTTGTAGTCAGGGCATTTACCAACTGAGCTACCTCAGTATACAATGTACATCACACCATTGTATATTAACTTCATCGCCAAGGAGCTTCTCGTTCCCCCCTGATGGTTGATGTAAGCCACCAAGATTATATTGTTTGATTGGAATCTGATAAACTGGGATGAACCGAGAAGTGGCTAAAGCCTTCAAGACCTTGAAGATTGCCCATAGTTCCAAAATATTGATCGGGAGGGAGGACTCCTCCTGAGTCCACAACCCCTGTGCCTTCCTGGCACCCAAAACAGTTCCACATCTGGATAGGCTTGCATCCGTAGTTACAATCTCCCAGGATGGTCATAAAAAGTATGTCCCTTGGGACAGATGATCTGGACAGAGCCACCAAGAGAGTGATTCTCTTGACCGGCTGTCTAATACAATCTGTTGAGACAGATCTGAATGATCGCCGTTTCACTGAATCAGCATGCACAGTTGTATGCGGTCTGAGACGGAACCTGGCAAAAGAGGGACTCAAGGAGGTCCGGAGGGCAAGACATGCCAAAGTTAGATTGCAATGTAGTACCAAGGAATTCTATTAAAGTACCCAGGAATTCCACCCTGGTACTTGGGATAAGAGAACTCTTTTCCAAGTTTATCTTCCATCCATGTGATCGAAGAAGACTGAGAAGGGACTCCAAGAATTCTTCCACAAGACAAAGGATGGTGCTTGCACCAGAATATCATTTAAGTATGGGGCTACTGCAATACCCTGAGTTGTGGCAATGAATAGAAGAGCCCCCAGAACCTTCATAAAGATTCTTGGAGCAGTAGCTTGGCCAAACAGAAGGGCAATGAACTGGAAGTGCTGGTCCAGGAATGCAAACCTCAGGAACTGAAAGTGTTCCCTGTGGATTGGAACATGAAGGTAAGCATCCTTCAGATCTATAGTGGTCATAAACTGGCTTCCCTGAATTAAAGGAAGGATTGGCCATATATTTTCCATCTTGAAGGAAGAGACACTGTGAAATTTGTTTAAGCACTTTAGGTCCAGAATTGGGTGGAAAGTTCCCTCCTTCTTTAGGACCACAAAAAATTTTGACTAAAATCCCAAACCTCTTTCTTTGATAGGCACCGGGATAACAACTCCTAAGGAGAATAGATCCCGAACGCACCCTAGAAAGGCATCCCTCTTTTCTGGTCTGGGAGACAGATTCGAGAGAAGGAATCTGCCCCTTGGTGGATGAGATTTGAAGCCTATCTTGTATCCCTGAGATACCACCTCCATGATCCATGGATCCTGTATGTCTTTAAACCAGGCATCTGAAAAAAGAGACAGTCTGCCCCCTACACGATTTGATCCCGGATCGGGGGCCGCCCTTTCATGTCAATTTGTTTTCGTCTGGCTTCTTCTTTTGCTTGGATTTTGTCATGTTCCGGTGTATATGCGCTCAGGACACAGACCCTCGGGGCAGTGGTAGGGTATTTAAGACACTGACCCCTGACCCGGGGAAGAGTATCCTGGACGTGGATAGATGATATTCTGTGATTCATAGTTGCAAGAAGTTATTGTAGAATTCATGAAGAGTGAAACATATGTATACAATATATTCTGGCTTCAATGGAAACATAAATTGATACTGTGACTTATAGTTAATAGGAGTAGCTGCAGGATTCATGAGTGAAAAATATAAATGTAAGATGTTAATGCTTCAGAGTAAACTGGTAGAAGATTGACTCATAGATGCAAACTAAGATTTGTTGCAGGTTCACAGTACATAATATTATATAGAGCTGTATGTCCGTAATAAGCAGAGTAGCACAGGTGCAAGTTGCAAGTTTAAGGCATTAAATACTGTTTGTGCATGTATTGGAGAATTACAGGAAAGCTCTTTAAATGAACACATAGATGCAGAGTTCTGAATCTATTAACATATTTGGAGGAGGATATTTCAGCTATTCATATACCCAAAAAGAGTCTCAACACCAAATGAACCAGCTTTAAACACGAATATTTGTATAACTTCTTAATAAGAAAAGCAATGAATCTTCGTTTCAAAAAGCTGCAGATTTTTAGACTGCTAGTTACACAAACCGCATTTTTCTTCCAGTTTGGTACACCTCTTGTTTAATTCATAAGCACTTTCACCTTCTTACCTTTTAGACAGTGTGTAAAGTCACTATACGGAGACAAAGTCAGGGAAGCATACAACCTACGCTAACCCTTCCTAATACTAGTTCCTCTCCTCCACTGCAATCCCCTGAACCCTCTTAGCATGTAAGCCTAAAAGTCCAGCTGTTTGTAGATCACCTTCTTAAGAGCTGACTACAACAGTGCAACTCTTGGCAGGGCCCTCTACCCTATAATTGTTTTGTTGTACTCCCCCTTTTGTTTATAGCGCTGCGGAATCTGTTGGCGCTCTACAAATAACCGATAATAAAATAAAAGTCCTTTGTAAGAACTGTTTGACAGAGTACCCGGTCTTACCGGTCAGCTGACTGAAAATGCGGTACGATACCTTTATCCCTCTTGGTCGGTCTTCAGGAGCCATCTGGAAGGCGATCCACTTACTGACACTTCTGTGTTACAGGATACCAGCCTCTTCCGACCTCTATCCGCTCCCTCACTTCGACCACGGGCTGCAGCTGATGACGTCACACTCGGTCCGTGCGTTCTGTCTCCCTCTCTCTCTCGCAATGCACTTGACTGTCACTTGGGCAAAAGGCTGTAACGAAGTTGCTTTGCTTTGGTCTGGCTCCACTTCCGATGTCTGTGCTCACTGTCCACAATCAATGTATATCAAAGAACAAATGAAGGAGCACCAGGCAGTTGTAGTGGAAAGATAAAACTTAACTTTTATTCCGCTCCAAGCAGTTTGCAACAAGTTTGCAATAAAACATATGACTCTGATATTAGCATAGCATAGTATATCAGAGGTAGTGTTCCAGCTTACGCGTTTCAGCAATAGCTGTAATCATAGCTTGTAGGAACTCTACCTGTGATCAATATTTAAAATGTGTACAAATTTTCAATTGGTTAATTGTGATATCACACACCTCTTATACTACCCTATCAATACCTTGCTAAATGCTTGCTTGCTCACACCCCTTACAACCTACTCTGACTAATGTGTATCTTCACTAATGCTCCAATGTATTTATATATTCTATTATAATCACTCAATAGCGATTCTGTTTTTTACTCAAAAATAAGGGATCTCTAGTTTTTCATGTAGTTGAATTTGATACCCCATATTCTATCATATTAACATAACACTTATGATTGATTTAAGTTTCAATATTATGTTCTGTTCATTTCACATAATTCTATTGTTTCTAAAGTTTGGTATATCCTTAAACATTTTATTTTCTTTTCTAGAATATGAGCTAGCTTAGATATTGTTGTCTTGCTGCTGAAAGTATTAATTTACCGAAAATATGATTTTGCTATTTAAGTTTATATTTGTTGTAGTTTTAATCGCTATATCAATCTTTTTGCATAGTGACTTTTTCAATTTTGTTATTTCTTTATATATACTATCAATTCTTTATTCACCTTTGAGGGTGTGGGTTTCAAAACACTTCTGCGTTTCTTTTCCTCATATAATCCCTGTCAAGATTATGTGTATTTATTTCTCGGAACAAGTACATTTTTTATTCTATTTGATAGAATTGCTAGAATTGACCCTTTATTGCCAGAAATGTATTATGTCATATTCTGAATTCATGCCCGAAGGCCAACTTGTTCTCATTTTGTGAATCCAAACGGCTTCTTTCTGAGCGAGTTTTTCGTCCCTGCTCTGTCCCCTGTTATCCTTAAACACCTTTTCTATTATAGTCCATTTCAAGGAACCTGTGTTACTGCCATGTTGAAGTTTAAAGTGTTGCACTAAAGGTGTGGACAGGAATCCATGTTTTATGTTACTGATATGTTCCTTGATCCTTTCCCGTACTTCCCTTGTCGTGAGCCCTACGTATTGTAGGTCACACAAGGTACATGTTAATACATAAACAACATAAGTCTCTCTACAATTGAGACACGTTTAGTGAGAAAATCTTTCTCTTTGACAACTTGTAGCAGAGAATAGCTATAAAGTTCTGAGAATGATGCTGTTGTAGTAATTAGAGAGTGATAATAACCAAATGCAAACTTGAAATTTAAAATAGGTTCAGATTTTGTTATGTAGCAGTGTCCAGGAAACAAAATGGATTTATATGGATACTTGCGATTAGATGATTTTAAGCATAGCTAAAAGGAAAGGCTGTAGTTTGAATATGCTGGTAAAATCCATGCTGGAACAGTCTCAGACCTCTGTTCTGGAACAAAACTTTAAAGCTAATTCAATGCACATTAGGCCTGAGAAGATTTAAAAAGAGGCTGAGGGAATCAGGTGCATGAATGATTAATTAATTTGGCAGCTAAGTTTAATGCAGATACTCCCCAAACAGTATGATTGTCAGTAGCAGGGAAGGCAGTCTTAAAGGGACAGTGATATCAGGCAGGGATATGTTACAGATTTAGTCCAGGACTGAGCCGGCTTCCAAGTACTCTTGGGTTGCTCGGGCTTGGAGGAGGATTGTTGTCGTTGGGATTTGTCAGAACGAAAGGAACGAAAATTAGAAGATTGTCGTCCCTTAGATTTGTTCTTCTTATCTTGCAGTAGGAAGGCACCCTTACCTCCGGTAACCATAGAAATAATGGAATCCAGGCCTGGACCAAATAAAATCTTTCCCTTGAAGGGAAGAAATAGGAGTCTGTACTTAGAAGTCATATCCACAGACCAAGACTTCAACCAGAGCGCCCGGCAGGCTAGGACCGCAAAGCCAGAGGCCTTTGCATTTAGGCAAATAATTTGCATGTTCGCATCACAGATAAAAGAATTAGCAATTCTCAGAGCTTTAATTCTGTCTTGAATATCCTCAAGGGGAGACTCTACCTCAATAAGTTCTGACAAAGAGTTGCACCAGTAGGTAGCCGTTCCGGCAACCGCGGCAACTGCAGCCGCCTGTTGAAACAAAAATCCAGTATGTTGAAACTTATTTCTCAGGAAGGTTTCCATTTTCTTATCCATCGGCTCTCTGAACGAAGAACTATCCTCAAGAGGTATAGTAGTACGATTAGCAAGCGTAGAGATAGCACCATCCACCTTAGGAATGGAACCCTACAAATCCAGTTGAGAGTCTGGGACCGGGAACAACTTTTTAAAAGTAGACAAGGGGGAAAAGGAAGAACCAATTCTTTCCCATTCGACCTTAGTAATGTTCGCCATCTTAACCGGCACAGGAGCGCGGGCTCTGGAATGTCTAACCTAGACAGAACCTTCTTCAATAAAAAACGCAAGTGCTCAATTTTAAATCTAAAGGACGGTTCCTCCACAGCAGGAGGCTTAGACGCTAAGGACTCCGACCCAGAAAGTTTACCCTCTGAAGCTACAGAGCTTAACTCATCATCGAATAACTGGGACATAATAGCTAAATCTGATAAATATTTAGATGACTCCGGGTCAGGAGAGCTATGTTTAACCTTTTTCTTGCATTTGTTAGAGCGATGTAATGGGGCCGCAGACACCGCCATTTGTAACTGCATGGCAAAGTCCGCAGGAAGAATGCCCCCTCAGGATAAAGGATTAGATGTGCTATGGGGAACTGCATGTGGAGTGGAAAATGTAGCAAGGGTAGTTACCTTACGGGACGCCGAGATCTGAGAGGTAGACGGCTCAGAGGGACTAAGAGCCTTAGCAGGCTTGTCTAAGGCTTCTTAGACTTTATAATGGTGTTAAGGCATGTGGAACATAATTGAGTGGATGTGAAAACAACGGCCTCCTCAAAATATAAACAGGTATGATTTAGTACAGAAGGAGTACCTTCTAACATGTCAGAGCCCTCCATATCTCAGGTTATACCCACAGAAGGACACAAATAAAAACGTTTTTATTATAGAAAACTGCACCTTTATACTTCCAATGACTGGGGCACTCACCACCTCCTAGACCCAGACAGTTAACAGAGGAAACGCTCTCCTCAGGTTCGAGTCTCAGCCAGAATGGAGGAAATTAACATAGACCACACACGGTCACATGAAGTGCAAAACAGTACTTCCCCTGTTATTACAAATATAACAAGTTTTAGGAGCTGTGCAACACTTTCAAAAATGAAAGTGAAACTTAAAAGTGAACCCTGTTTGTTCCAGCCAAAAACACACAGTTTATCAGCACAGGAAAAAAACACACAAAGCAGCATGCAAATAATTAATACACTGATTAATTAACCCCAACTGTTCAATAAACCCCCTTCAGAGGATATTAACCCTGGATCCTACCAAGGTATAAAAGAGCCACACTGTGACCCTGTTATAGCGTTTTATGTGCAAAAATGTAAACAATCTTACCTCCAGGATCCATGCTGTGGAACAGAACACAGTCTCTCAAGTGTGACAGTCTTATAGCAGCGCTCCTGATATGGACTTGAGTGAAAGAAAGCAGGCAGTGAAACTCATCAACACTGATTGCTTAGGAGCTGTTAGCAGTAGTCTGGATGGTTTTGCAGAAAAACTTTCCCTGCATCTCTAGACTCTACAGGGAGTGCAGAATTATTAGGCAAATGAGTATTTTGACCACATCATCCTCTTTATGCATGTTGTCTTACTCCAAGCTGTATAGGCTCGAAAGCCTACTACCAATTAAGCATATTAGGTGATGTGCATCTCTGTAATGAGAAGGGGTGTGGTCTAATGACATCAACACCCTATATCAGGTGTGCATAATTATTAGGCAACTTCCTTTCCTTTGGCAAAATGGGTCAAAAGAAGGACTTGGCAGGCTCAGAAAAGTCAAAAATAGTGAGATATCTTGCAGAGGGATGCAGCACTCTTAAAATTGCAAAGCTTCTGAAGCGTGATCATCGAACAATCAAGCGTTTCATTCAAAATAGTCAACAGGGTCGCAAGAAGCGTGTGGAAAAACCAAGGCGCAAAATAACTGCCCATGAACTGAGAAAAGTCAAGCGTGCAGCTGCCAAGATGCCACTTGCCACCAGTTTGGCCATATTTCAGAGCTGCAACATCACTGGAGTGCCCAAAAGCACAAGGTGTGCAATACTCAGAGACATGGTCAAGGTAAGAAAGGCTGAAAGACGACCACCACTGAACAAGACACACAAGCTGAAACGTCAAGACTGGGCCAAGAAATATCTCAAGACTGATTTTTCTAAGGTTTTATGGACTGATGAAATAAGAGTGAGTCTTGATGGGCCGGATGGATGGGCCCGTGGCTGGATTGGTAAAGGGCAGAGAGCTCCAGTCCGACTCAGACGCCAGCAAGGTGGAGGTGGAGTACTGGTTTGGGCTGGTATCATCAAAGATGAGCTTGTGGGGCCTTTTCGGGTTGAGGATGGAGTCAAGCTCAACTCACAGTCATACTGCCAGTTTCTGGAAGACACCTTCTTCAAGCAGTGGTACAGGAAGAAGTCTGCATCCTTCAAGAAAAACATGATTTTCATGCAGGACAATGCTCCATCACACGCGTCCAAGTACTCCACAGCCTGGCTGGCAAGAAAGGGTATAAAAGAAGAAAATCTAATGACATGGCCTCCTTGTTCACCTGATCTGAACCCCATTGAGAACCTGTGGTCCATCATCAAATGTGAGATTTACAAGGAGGGAAAACAGTACACCTCTCTGAACAGTGTCTGGGAGGCTGTGGTTGCTGCTGCACGCATGTTGATGGTGAACAGATCAAAACACTGACAGAATCCATGGATGGCAGGCTTTTGAGTGTCCTTGCAAAGAAAGGTGGCTATATTGGTCACTGATTTGTTTTTGTTTTGTTTTTGAATGTCAGAAATGTATATTTGTGAATGTTGAGATGTTATATTGGTTTCACTGGTAAAAAGAAATAATTCAAATGGGTATATATTTGTTTTTTGTTAAGTTGCCTAATAATTATGCACAGTAATAGTCACCTGCACACACAGATATCCCCCTAAAATAGCTAAAACTAAAAACAAACTAAAAACTACTTCCAAAAATATTCAGCTTTGATATTAATGAGTTTTTTGGGTTCATTGAGAACATGGTTGTTGTTCAATAATAAAATTAATCCTCAAAAATACAACTTGCCTAATAATTCTGCACTCCCTGTATCTTTCATCAATACTCTCACATAGAGGTTGACATTACTACTTAAAACTCCAGTCCTATCTCGAAGGGCAGATACCCTTTTTCAGGACTCTCTGAATCTTCTGCCACCTCCTTACGTGACGAAAGGCAAAGAATGACTGGGGTAATGAGGAAGTGGGAGGGATATTTAAGCCTTTGGCTGGGGTGTCTTTGCATCCTCCTGGTGGCCTGGTGTTGTATTTCCCAACAGTAAGGAATTATGCCGTGGACGCTCCCTATATTAGGAAGGAAATTTGATTTTGATTTTCCCGAATGATGGATAAAGGGGGAGCTCTCCCACTTATTCTTCTGTGTGTTTATCTCTGTCATGCACTTGCCCTTACTGTCGTTAATTTGGTGTTGTTGAATATCTACTACATAGACAAGGACTTTAGCTTAGACTTTGTTTTCTATAAAATGTGCATCAAAGGTATCATAGATATAATAGTTTGAAATGTTAGACTACTAAGTATACTATATTTCTCTGTATCACACTCAGTTGGAACTTATTGTTCTTCTCCTGTTATACTGAACAATCTGTAGATTTTAGAATATGTTATAATAAACATTATTAAAGCATTAAAATCTCTTGGATTGGAATAATTCTGTCAGCACAGAGAACTGGACGCAAAAAGTCATTGTAATGCCTTGCAATAAATGGGTTTTCTAATGCCTTCTTTCTAAAGCTCTGGTAAATGTACCCCTTGGGGTAGGTGGAGATTTGGTAAGGGGGTACTCAGTGACTTGCCCTGCTCTTTATTATTTTATTTTATTTTTTCTTTGATACACAGAAAGTTTACCTTAGCTGTATTTTAGAAATCAAGGTTTCTCAATTCTACTCTCATGCAAAACTACCAGGCCAGACTCTGATTGGTTCTTAGTACTCCAAGTACTGCATTAAGAAATGCAGATTTAAAGTTTGTCACATGGATAGTGCAGGGTAAGGTGTAAATACTACTGTGTAAAGTGTCACAGAGACATATGCCAGATATAGGACTTATGTCATGACATCCAATGCAAAAAAGTTTTAACATGAAGACATAACATTAAAGAACTATCATCTAGATTACGAGTTTTGCGGTAACAGGGGTGCGGTGCTAGCGCTCAGTTTATGCTCACCGCTCACCTACAAACAACGCTGATATTATAGGTTTTTTTAAACCCGGCATTAGCCGCAAAATTTAGCTTCACATCTCACCTCAATACCAGCGTTGCTTACGGTAGTGGTGAGCTGGCAAAACGTGCTTGTGCACGATTTCCCCATAGGAATCAATGGGGCAGATTCGGCTGAAAAAAACAAAAAAGCAGCGTTCAGCTCCTAGCGCAGCCCCATTGATTCCTATGGGGAAAGTAAATTTATGTCTACACCTAACACCCTAACATGAACCCTGAGTCTAAACACCCCTAATCTTACACTTATTAACCCCTAATCTGCCACCCCTGACATCGCCGCAACCTACTTTATATTATTAACCTCTAATCTGCCGCTCTGGACACCGCCGCCACCTACATTATACTAATGAACCCCTAATCACATCGCCGACACCTACTTTTTATTTATTAACCCCTAATCTGCCTTCCCCAATGTCGCCGCCACCTAACTACACTTATTAACCCCTAATCTGCCATCGCCAACGTCACTGCCACTATACTAAATTTATTAACACCTAAATCTAAGTCTAACCCTAACCCCAACAACTCCCAAACTTAAATATAAATTAAAATAATCTAAATAAAATTTCTACAATTAAATAAAATTTTCCTATTTAAAACTAAATACTTACCTATAAAATAAACCCTAAGCTAGCTACAATATAACTAATAGTTACATTCAGGGTACTAAAATCTCAGGGTTTTATTTTATTTTACAGGCAACTTTGTATTTATTTTAACTAGGTACAATAGTTATTAAATAGTTATTAACTATTTATCTAGTTAAAATAAATACAAATTTACCTGTAAAATAAAACCTAACCTAAGTTACAATTACACCTAACACTACACTATAATTAAATTAATTCCCTAAATTAACTACAATTAAATACAATTAAATAAAATAAACTAAAGTACGGAAAAAAACACTGAATTACAGAAAATAATAAAATAATTACAAGAATTTTAAACTAATTACACCTAATATAATCCCCCTAATAAAATAAAAAAGCCCCCCAAAATAAAACAAATCCCTACCCTACACTAAATTACAAATAGCCCTTAAAAGGGCCTTTTGCGGGCATTGCCCCAAAGTAATCAGCTCTTTTACCTGTAAAAAAAATACAATACCCCCCCAACATTACAACCCACCACCCACACACCCAACCCTACTCTAAAACCCACCCAATCCCCCCTTAATAAAACCTAACACTAACCCCTTGAGGATCACCCTATCTTGAGATGTCTTCACCCAACCGGGCAGAAGTGGTCCTCCAGATGGCCAGAAGTTTTCATACGATCCGGGCAGAATTGGACCTCCAGACAGGCAGAAGTCTTCATCGGATCTGGGCAGAAGAGGACCTCCAGACGGGCAGAAGTCTTCATCCAGGCGGCATCTTCTATCTTCATCCATCCGGAGCGGAGCAGGTCCATCTTTAAGCCATCCGACGCGGAGCATACTCTTCCATCCAACGACTAACACTAAATGACGGTACCTTTAAGTGACGTCATCCAAGATGGCGTCCCTTCAATTCCGATTGGCTGATAGAATTCTATCAGCCAATCGGAATTAAGGTAGAAAAAATCCTATTGGCTGATGCAATCAGCCAATAGGATTGAACTTCAATCCTATTGGCTGATGCAATCAGCCAATAGGATTGAACTTCAATCCTATTGGCTGATCCAATCAGCCAATAGGATTGAGCTCAATCCTATTGGCTGATTGGATCAGCCAATGGGATTTTTCTACCTTAATTCCGACTGGCTGATAGAATTCTATCAGCCAATCGGAATTGAAGGGACGCCATATTGGATGACGTCACTTAAAGGTACCGTCATTTAGTGTTAGTCATTGGATGGAAGAGGATGCTCCGTGTCGGATGGCTTAAAGATGGACCCGCTCCGCTCCGGATGGATGAAGATAGAAGATGCCGTCTGGATGAAGACTTCTGCCCGTCTGGAGGTCCTCTTCTGCCCGGATCGGATGAAGACTTCTGCCCCTCTGGAGGTCCACTTCTGCCCGGATCGGATGAAGACTTCTGGCTGTCTGGAGGACCACTTCTGCCCGGTTGGGTGAAGACGTCTCAAGGTAGTGTGATCTTCAAGGGGTTAGTGTTAGGTTTTATTAAGGGGGGATTGGGTGGGTTTTAGAGTAGGGTTGGGTGTGTGGGTGGTGGGTTGTAATGTTGGGGGGGGTATTGTATTTTTTTTACAGGTAAAAGAGCTGATTACTTTGGGGCAATGCCCCACAAAAGGCCCTTTTAAGGGCTATTTGTAATTTAGTGTAGGGTAGGGATTTTTTTTTATTTTGTGGGGGCCTTTTTAATTTTATTAGGGGGATTAGATTAGGTGTAATTAGTTTAAAATTCTTGTAATTATTTTATTATTTTCTGTAATTTAGTGGGGGGGGGTTTCGTACATTAGTTTATTTAATTTAATTGTATTTAATTGTAGTTATTTTAGGGAATTAATTTAATTATAGTGTAGTGTTAGGTGTAATTGTAACTTAGATAAGGTTTTATTTTACAGGTAAATGTGTATTTATTTTAACTAGGTAGCTATTAAATAGTTAATAACTATTTAATAACTATTGTACCTAGTTAAAATAAATACAAAGTTGCCTGTAAAATAAAAATAAACCCTGAGATAACTACAATGTAACTATTAGTTATATTGTAGCTAGCTTAGGGTTTATTTTATAGGTAAGTATTTAGTTTTAAATAGGAATAATTTATTTAATTGTAGTAATTTTATTTAGATTATTTTAATTTATATTTAAGCTAGGGGGTGTTAGGGTTAGACTTAGATTTAGGGGTTAATAATTTTAGTACAGTGGTGGCGACGTTGGGGCGGCAGATTAGGGGTTAATAAAATTTAACTAGTGTTTGCGAGGCGGGAGTGAGGCGGTTTAGGGGTTAATATATTTATTACAGTGGCGGCAATATCCGGTCGGCAGATTAGGGGTTAAAAAATGTATTTAAGTGTTTGCGATGTGCGGGGGGGCCTCGGTTTAGGGGTTAATAGATAGTTTATTGGTGTTAGTGTACTTTTTAACACTTTAGTTAAGAGTTTTATGTTACGGCGTTAGCACATAAAACTCTTAACTACTGACTTTTAAATGCGGTAGGAGTCTTGACAGGAGAGGGTGTACCGCTCACTTTTTCCAAGACTCGTAATACCGGCGTTATGCAAGTCCCATTGAAAAGATAGGATACGCAATTGACATAAGTGGATTTGCGGTATGCTCGAGTCGCAGAAAAAAAGTGAGCGGTACACCTGTACCTGTCAGACTAGTAATACAAGCGGGCGTTAAAAAGCAGCATTGGGACCTCTCAACGCTGCTTTTTAAGGCTAACGCAAGACTCGTAATCTAGGTGTATATGTTGTGTGTTTTCTGTACAAGGCGCTTTCTTATTTGCTGCTCTAATATTTCCAAAGATTGGGTGAATTTGCATTCAGTAAAACTGGACTTTAAAATAAATTACTGAAAAAAGAAAAATATAACTGTAACCACCTTGTCATATTCTAGGTATGCACAATTGCCTCTCATTTCTTAAACCTAATATTTACATGTTGCAGCTGGAATACATAGTGCAAAAATGTTTGCCTGTAGGGGCTACAAGAAGGCTGCGAACAGTGTTCTAAAGGATTTAAATGACCTTGCATTTAAATTTCAGAAGAACTGTTGTACTTTGTACAAAAGGTAAATTATCCTTCTCTTCTAGCATTGGTAGACAAAAAAAATCTTGTCACCAATTTTCTCTTATAGATTCAGTGGATTTTATTGTTGAGAAAATAATTTAATTTTTTCTACTTCTAATTGAATCTGGCACAAAATAAGGATAAATGCTTAAAACCAGCACAATGCAAAAAGCCAGGGAACTATAAATAAACCCACTGATTAACCAAGTCACATATTTGCTGCTCTTTGACATTTCCTAATTTGGGAAAATAGCTAAACATTGTGCAGCAAGTTGCAAACCTTCTAGGCTAAAAGTAGATGAGGTAATCGTTTACCTAAATGTTGTGTTTCTTTGTGTAAAGTAGACCCTTAGGGTATAGAAATGGGCAGTATATTTAGGAAGTAAATACCAGAAAGTCTCTTTTTTATTATTATTATTATTATTATTATTAATATTTTTTGTAACATGCCAGCACATTTCTCAGCTCTGTAAAGGCATACAAAAGATTGCAGACTCTGACAAAATAATTAATGGTCCCTACTCATTTAGACAGCTCACTATCTATGTGGACAATGTAGTTAAAGGGACAGAGAATACAATTATTAACAACGTTCCAATTTACTTTTATCGTCAAATTTGCTTTATTCTCTTGGTATCCTTTGTTGAAGGATCAACAATTCACTACTGGGATCTAATTGAACACATCAGGGGAGCCAATGACAACCGTCCAGTCATTTACATGCAGCCACCAATCAGCAGCTAGTTCCCATTAGTGCATTGCTGCTCCTGAGCTTACCTATGAATAATTTTTAACAACAGATACAAAAAGAAGGAAGCAAATTAGATAATAAAAGTAGATTAAAAAGTTTTTTTAAATGTCTAAATCATGAAATCATTTGTTTGGGTTTCATGTCCCTTTAAATAATGTTATTTGTCTTCCCTGTCTGCCTGATAAAATGTGTTCATTCCAAAACAGTATCTTGCATGCTTACATTAAGGTTGCCAACTGTCCGTTAATGACCTGGACAGTTCGGGTCTCCATTTGTGTGTCCGGGTTTGGAGCTGAGTCAGACCCGGACATGCACTGTCCGGGTTTGTTGGGAAACAGCCACAACCAAAAATCGGACATTGTGCATTTGCAACCTATTGCACATGACTACATAGTGTTTTTGTGTGTGTCTGTGTGTTTAAGTATCTTTGTGAGTGAGAGTGTGTGTGTTTATTGTTGTCTGTCTGTGTGAATCTGGGTGTATGAGTGTGTGTGAATGAGTGAGTGTATTTGTGTGTGCGTAAGAGTGTGTGTGTTTATTGTTGTCTGTGTGAATCTGGGTGTATGAGTGTGTGTGAATGAGTGAGTGTATTTGTGTGTGCGTGAAAGAGTGTGTGTGTGTGTGTGTGTGTGAAAGAGAATGTGTGTGTGTGAGGGCGCGTTGGTGTCTTTGTGTGTGTGAGAGAAAGTGTGTGTGTGTGAGAGAGAGACAGTATGTGTGTTAGTATGTTAGTGTGTGTGAGATAGAGAGTTTGTGAGAGTTTGAATAGATATGAGCGTTTGTGTTTATGTGCTATTATACATAGTGTGTATTCTGCAAAAAAACTTTTGCTGTACACAGCGCAAGAGTGTTTGGGTTTTGGCTTTAACTAGAGGTGACTACCTTAGCATACATCCTAAATTTCATATAAGGAAATACAGAGAAATGTTTTAATATAAAATATAGTCAGTAAGACCTAGTAATTTATTTATCCCTAAGCAATTAACAATCTCCAGAGGAATGTACCAGATGTGAGCTGCTTAACATCCGGTGACCTAACTTGCAAAAAACAGCAATCTAATTCTAGCATATGTGCTGGTAGTCATTATACTTATTTATATTGCTCGAAGGAAAAATACATTTGACCTTTTCTACTATGTATTAACAGACGGCTAGATTTAGAGTTCTGCGGCCAAAGGGGTGCGTTAGCTACGCGTGCTTTTTTTCTCCTGCACCTTTTAAACAACGCTGGTATTTAGAGTTCACAGAATGGCTGTGTTAGGCTCCAAAAAGGGAGCGTACAGGCATATTTACCGCCACTGCAACTCTCGATACCAGCGTTGCTTACGGACGCGGCCAGCTTCAAAAACGTGCTTGTGCACGATTCCCCCATAGAAAACAATGGGGCTGTTTGAGCTGAAAAAAAACCTAACACCTGCAAAAAAGCAGCGTTCAGCTCCTAACGCAGCCCCATTGTTTGCTATGGGGAAACACTTCCTAAGTCTGCACCTAACACCCTAACATGTACCCCGAGTCTAAACACCCCTAACCTTACACTTATTAACCCCTAATCTGCCGCCCCCGCTATCGCTGACCCCTGCATATTATTATTAACCCCTAATCTGCCGCTCCGTACACCACCGCCACCTACATTATAGCTATGTACCCCTAATCTGCTGCCCCTAACACCGCCGACCCCTATATTATATTTATTAACCCCTAATCTGCCCCCCTCAATGTCGCCTCCACCTGCCTACACTTATTAACCCCTAATCTGCCGAGCGGACCACACCGCTACTATAATAAAGTTATTAACCCCTAATCCGCCTCACTCCCGCCTCAATAACCCTATAATAAATAGTATTAACCCCTAATCTGCCCTCCCTAACATCGCCGACACCTAACTTCAATTATTAACCCCTAATCTGCCGACCGAAATCTCGCCGCTGCTGTAATAAATGGATTAACCCCTAAAGCTAAGTCTAACCCTAACACTAACACCCCCCTAAGTTAAATATAATTTAAATCTAACGAAATAAATTAACTCTTATTAAATAAATTATTCCTATTTAAAGCTAAATACTTACCTGTAAAATAAACCCTAATATAGCTACAATATTAATTATAATTATATTATAGCTATTTTAGGATTTATATTTATTTTACAGGCAACTTTGTATTTATTTTAACCAGGTACAATAGCTATTAAATAGTTAAGAACTATTTAATAGTTACCTAGTTAAAATAATTACAAAATTACCTGTAAAATAAATCCTAGCCTAAGTTACAATTAAACCTAACACTACACTATCAATAAATTAATTAAATAAAATACCTACAATTATCTACAATTAAACCTAACACTACACTATCAATAAATTTATTAAATACAATATCTACAAATAAATACAATGAAATAAACTAACTAAAGTACAAAAAATAAAAAAGAACTAAGTTACAAAAAATAAAAAAATATTTACAAACATTAGAAAAATATTACAACAATTTTAAACTAATTACACCTACTCTAAACCCCCTAATAAAATAACAAAGCCCCCCAAAATAAAAAAATGCCCTACCCTATTCTAAATTAAAAAAGTTCAAAGCTCTTTTACCTTACCAGCCCTGAACAGGGCCCTTTGCGGGGCATGCCCCAAAGAATTCAGCTCTTTTGCCTGTAAAAAAAACACATACAATACCCCCCCCCCAACATTACAACCCACCACCCACATACCCCTAATCTAACCCAAACCCCCTTAAATAAACCTAACACTAAGCCCCTGAAGATCTCCCTACCTTGTCTTCACCTCACCGGGTCCCGATCTGTCCAGAAGAGCCTCCGATGTCTTGATCCAAGCCCAAGCGGGGGGCTGAAGAGTGACGTCCATCCTCGGGCTGAAGTCTGGATCCAAGCGGCGGCTGAAGAAATCCATCATCGGGCTGAAGTCGGAAGTCCATCATCGGGATGAAGTCTTCTATCAAGCAGCATCTTCAATCTTCTTTCTTCCGGAGCGGAGCGGAGCCATCTTGTTCCCAGCCGACGCGGATCCATCCTCTTCTAACGACGCCTACTAGCCGAATGATGGTTCCTTTAAATGACGTCATCCAAGATGGCGTCCGTCGAATTCCGATTGGCTGATAGGATTCTATCAGCCAATCGGAATTAAGGTAGGAAAATTCTGATTGGCTGATGGAATCAGCCAATCAGATTGAGCTCGCATTCTATTGGCTGATCGGAACAGCCAATAGAATGCGAGCTCAATCTGATTGGCTGATCGGATCAGCCAATCGGATTGAACTTGAATCTGATTGGCTGATTCCATCAGCCAATCAGAATTTTCCTACCTTAATTCCGATTGGCTGAAAGAATCCTATCAGCCAATCGGAATTTGACGGACGCCATCTTGGATGACGTCATTTAAAGGAACCGTCATTCGGCTAGTAGGCGTCGTTCGAAGAGGATGGATCCGCGTCGGCTGGGAACAAGATGGCTCCGCTCCGCTCCGGAAGAAAGAAGATTGAAGATGCTGCTTGATAGAAGACTTCATCCCGATGATGGACTTCCGACTTCAGCCCGATGATGGATTTCTTCAGCCGCCGCTTGGATCCAGACTTCAGCCCGAGGATGGACGTCACTCTTCAGCCCCCCGCTTGGGCTTGGATCAACACTTCCGAGGCTTTTATCAAGACTTCCGAGGACGGATCGGTGAACCTGGCATGGTGAAGATAAGGTAGGAAGATCTTCAGGGGCTTAGTGTTAGGTTTATTTAAGGGGGGTTTGGGTTAGATTAGGGGTATGTGGATGGTGGGTTGTAATGTTGGGGGGGGTATTGTATGTGTTTTTTTTACAGGCAAAAGAGCTGAATTCTTTGGGGCATGCCCCGCAAAAGGGCCCTGTTCAGGGCTGGTAAGGTAAAAGAGCTTTGAACTTTTTTAATTTAGAATAGGGTAGGGCATTTTTTTATTTTGTTGGGCTTTGTTATTTTATTAGGGGTCTTAGAGTAGGTGTAATTAGTTTAAAATTGTTGTAATATTTTTCTAATGTTTGTAAATATTTTTTTATTTTTTGTAACTTAGTTCTTTTTTATTGTTTGTACTTTAGTTAGTTTATTTAAATGTATTTATTTGTAGGTATTGTATTTAATTAATTTATTGATAGTGTAGTGTTAGGTTTAATTGTAGGTAATTGTAGGTATTTTATTTAATTAATTTATTGATAGTGTAGTGTTAGGTTTAATTGTAACTTATGTTAGGATTTATTTTACAGGTAATTTTGTAATTATTTTAACTAGGTAACTATTAAATAGTTCTTAACTATTTAATAGCTATTGTACCTGGTTAAAATAAATACAAAGTTGCCTGTAAAATAAATATTAATCCTAAAATAGCTACAATATAATTATAATTTATATTGTAGCTATATTAGGGTTTATTTTACAGGTAAGTATTTAGATTTAAATAGGAATAATTTATTTAATAAGAGTTAATTTATTTCGTTAGAATAAAATTATATTTAATTTAGGGGGGTGTTAGGATTAGGGTTAGAATTAGCTTTAGGGGTTAAAAAATTTATTAGAGTAGCGGTGAGCTCCGATCGGCATATTAGGGGTTAATACTTGAAGTTAGGTGTCGGCGATGTTAGGGAGGGCAGATTAGGGGTTAATACTATTTATTATAGGGTTATTGAGGCGGGAGTGAGGCGGATTAGGGGTTAATAACTTTATTATAGTAGCGGTGCGGTCCGCTCGGCAGATTAGGGGTTAATAAGTGTAGGCAGGTGGAGGTGACGTTGAGGGGGGCAGATTAGGGGTTAATAAATATAATATAGGGGTCGGCGGTGTTAGGCGCAGCAGATTAGGGGTACATAGCTATAATGTAGGTGGCAGCGGTGTAGGGAGCGGCAGATTAGGGGTTAATAATAATATGCAGGGGTCAGCGATAGCGGGGGCGGCAGATTAGGGGTTAATAAATATAATATAGGGGTCAGCGGTGTTAGGGGCAGCAGATTAGGGGTTCATAGGGATAATGTAGGTGGCAGCGGTGTGCGGTCGGCAGATTAGGGGTTAAAAAATTTTAATAGAGTGGCGGCGATGTGGGGCGACCTCGGTTTAGGGGTACATAGGTATTTATGGGTGTTAGTGTACTTTAGAGCACAGTAGTTAAGAGTTTTATGAACCGGCGTTAGCCCAGAAAGCTCTTAACTCCTGTTTTTTTTCTGCGGCTGGAGTTTTGTCGTTAGATTTCTAATGCTCACTTCAGCCACGACTCTAAATACCGGCGTTAGAAAGATCCCATTGAAAAGATAGGATACGCAATTGACGTAAGGGGATCTGCGGTATGGAAAAGTCGCGGCTGGAAAGTGAGCGTTAGACCCTTTAATGACTGGCTCCAAATACCAGAGGGCGTTAAAAACCAGCGTTAGGAGCCTCTAACGCTGGTTTTGACGGCTACCGCCCAACTCTAAATCTAGCCGAGAGTTAACCACCAAGCATTCTCATAGAAAAAAACAATATAAAGTGCTTCAACCAAAGCTGAGCATTCTGGGTAGTGGGTAGTGAAATGCAACTGAGGCTGTAGGAGCTCTAAGCCAAAATAAATATTGCCTTCAGCAAGCCTAGTTTGCATCTTGCTACAGAGAATGCGGAGCTATGTGAGAAACACTGTAGAACAGTGTTTTTCAACCAGTGTGCCGTGAGAGATCCTCAGGTGTGCTGCGGCAGACTGACAACAGTGCATCATTTACAACCATGACATTGACATTCATTCACAGACAATCGTTATGATTGTTTGTGAATGATTGTCAATATGTCATGTATAATTTGTAGGAGGCATTGCATGACAGCACAGTACAGTGTGCGTGTGTATATATATATCCTGTATTAGGCTACAATGTGTGATTTTGTAAAAATTTGGGATGGTGGTGTGCCACAGGATTTTTTTAATGTAAAAAAGTGTGCCACGGCAAAAAAAAGGTTGCAAATCACTGCTCTAGAAAACAAAAGATATACTATTTATTTTAAAAATGAAAGGTGCATTGTAAATGAGTCATATAAAACCTATATTAAAAATTTGTTTAGGAGCATTTTTACTGTATACTTTTGCCACCCAGAGCATGTACAAGAGACGTAAATGCAACCTATAACCATTGCCGCACTAAGGCATTTTAATGTATTGTTCATTTTTAAAAACAAAACCATATTGAATAAATGCTTCCAACACTGGGCTCTTTGTCAGTCTGTTAGAAAAACTATTTGAACTGCTTTTTGCACAGGTAAAAGCTTGTTTTCAATACTGAAGCCATTCCAGCCCATCAGAATAATAACGTCACACACCAAAACCCTTTCAAGTACTTGGCACTCTCACTAGTAGTTTTGCAATATATCAGAAAACATAGAAAACATTATTCACGTAATATATTGATGTATCAATTTTGAGAACCTTACCCTTTTGAAAGTACAATGTTGGGGGGCTGTACATTTTACACATGCTTGGTGCACATTTAAAAAAAATATAATTGTAGGTTTTTTAAAAAAAATAATAATAATAAAATACAATTTTGCTCAGATTGGAATGTTCAGAAATACCTTATGATCATCAGAATGTCCTTCCATGATTGTACTCTAAAAAAAAATTAATCGTCTCAAAATAATAGGAAAATATTAATGCCGAACATAATCAGTTAAGTTTCTACAAGTATCACACAGATGTCAAACAAACACATAATAAAATAATCAGTAATAATTAATTTGTGCAAACATTTTTCAAGATGATCTGTAAGAAATCTTGTTTAAACAATTGGAAATACAGATTTTTTATTTTTTTTATTTTTACTGTATATGAAATTCATGAAGGCCTAATAATTTAGACAATCGTTTTGTGAAATGTTTTCCCATAGCTATGATCTAAGCCTGATTGCATTTAAAATATAGGTTTCATGACCCTATTTATTATGTCATTGCTACACTACTGCATTTTGTTTACTTATACATTTTGTCTGATATGATTGTACTCTGTCATTTAAGGTGGTATGCAGGATTATAATTACATTTATGGCCAGTGTTTTGAAATTACTATTGAATTGTCATGCTGCAAGTATCCAGCTGCATCAGAACTTCTACAGTTTTGGATGGATAATAAAGTTTCTCTAATTGAATACATGAAGCAAGTTCACATGGGTATGTACAACTTATGTATCTTGTGCTTAATTATTACAGCTTATTCTAAAGCAACAGACAGTTATTCTTCTGCAAAAAAATGTTTCTCATTTTGATTTAAAAATAAATAAATAGGTTGAATAACACAAGAACTACAGAACTTTAAATAGATTGGGCTCCATTTATGTTTGGATGATTATTTACAAGATATCTTTAACAATAAGTCAACAAACATATATTTTTACACTTCAGTCTACTAGGAGGAGGCAAAAATAACTCTACATACCAGAGCTTTAATCCTACTCACTTACCCAGTCCCTCAGCCAAATTTTTGACTCCATGATGGAGCGAGGTGAATTCTGAAGTGCTTATCTACAAGATATTGAAGGAGTTTGAGACCTCGTACCTCATCAGGGAACTCACAAACAGGACAGGAGTTTTCAGCTATTCAGTGAAAATCTTCCTTTTCGAAGATGTCACATGCCTCACAGTTGTAATGTGGATTTATCTGCCAATCCCCTGGTCCAGTGAAGCCTCAAACACTGATAAAAGAGGCTTGGTTGCAGGAGCGGTACATGCAGCTGTGGGCCAAGATTCATCAAGCTCTGGAGATCCCTTGGACTGTTATTTACAAACAGTTCTAAAGCATTTGAACTTAGTTTGCGCATACAGCTGATCCTAAAATACCAAGAACAGCTGCTGAACAACAATCTGAGAGAATCATCTAGAGCAGAGCTTTCCAAACTTTTCCTGTCGGTGACACACTTTTTAGACCTACATCATTTTGCGACACAGTAATTCAGTTGTACTGGCAAACAGGAGGTTAAACTAACTTGTTTTAAGAGATACGGACACATACATAAATGAAATAATAACAAAATGTATTTACAAGTAACAGTATGTATGTGCAAGAATCAAAAAAATGTTTAATACCACCAATAGCTACTTACTATTTTAATGGGATTTATGAGGTTGATGGGATGAACACAGTTTCTGAATATTTGGTGGAATATTAGACACTCGCATTTTTAAGCTTCCCCTTCTTATGCATATATCAAGAGCAGGAACAGCAATGCACTACTGGGAGCTAGCTGCAAAAAAACCAACACATTGACTTCTGACTTCAGCTCAGCGAGTCCGACTGACCACTGACCACACTACAAATACACTGCTGTCCCACTCACTGACTACACATGCAGTCACGAGCCAATTAAGGAGACTACACGTGCAGTCTGGAGCCAATGTGCCGCCAAAGCCGCCAATGGGAATAGTTTCAGTTCCCACTGAGCTACGCCAATAGGTTAAGATGATCTGTGACCCCCTAGGTATCAATCACGTGTCAACCATGTCATATGCGTAGCAAGCGGAAAGTCGTAAACCAAAAAAAAACATTTAAAAAATAAAAAAAAATTAAAAAAATTGTGCTGAAGCAGGGACACACCTACACACTGCTGCCGACACACTAATGTGTCACGACACACAATTTGGAAAGCACTGATCTAGAGCTTGCATGCCTGGAGAGAGCAACTGCTTCACTTATTATTAGTGAATCTAGAAACTCCTCTATATCTAGACCATGTGCAGAGATGGGGATCTGGATGTATTCCTGTGCAGCTTTGAAAAGACTTGCAGACAGTACCAGCTGCTAAGGGACCAGTGGGCAAAGTATCTTACCCCTGGTCTGAAAAGCCCCTGCACTGTAGACGTTTGCAGAACTGCCTCCAGAGTTTGATCAGGACTATGATGCAATTAAGGCTGCGCTGCAGAGGAAGTATTATCTCACTTCTGAGGTTTACAGGAAAAAAATCCGGACTCTGTGGAGGGGTACATCAGAAAGCTACAGTAGTTGTGAGAAACCTGAAAACAAAAATTTTCAGCAGTGGATCCGAGGGCTAGAGGTTACCACCATGGAGGATCTTTAGGATCTGATGGTCAACAGTTAATGCAGCTGTGCCCAGCAAAAGTGTAGGAGTTGGTGCTGGATCGGAAGCCCAAAACAGCATTGAAAGAAGGGGATTTGGCAGATTTCTATACAGCTAACTGATCACCAGTGAATAGGACAAAAGCCTTTGCTGAGGGGGCATCCAACTGGATGGGTGTTACTGCACAACCCCACCCCCCATCACCAAGCCTGTTGTGCCATCTGTTGCTTCAGCTTCCTCAGGGAGAGGGGATGCTTGTATCACTTCTAGGGGCAGGGAGATACCCGCAGGTGTTTTGTTTCCAGCAGAGTGGGGCACATCAGCTACTTGCCTAGAGAAAATTAAATTGGCATAATCTGCTGGAGGAAGTCATCCCTCAGAATTACCAGCTTCTATGTTGTTTGTCAACTGGTCAGATGCAAACAACAATGAAAATCTGCAACCTGTCACTGTGGGGCACAAGGTAACACTGGGACTCAGGGACACTGGGGCAGTTGTGACTTGTGCGACCAGAGCTGGTAAGCTCTAAGGCTATTATCCCTGGCAGGACTATAGTAGTTAAAGTATTTGTGGACATACAACCTGCAGTGTCTATGGCATGTGTATATCTTGATTGGGGAGCAGGGATAGGTCTAAGAAATGTGGGGGTATCTGACAATATTCCTACTTATGTATTACTGGGTACTTATCTGGGCAGGTTATTATCACTGTATGTGCCTGACAATGATACTTGTATTCTAGTTACATTAGATATTGGCCCTGATTTGCAAAGTTTTTTTTTTTTTTTTTTTTTTTAAAAGCTCAGAGACATGCTAAACCGGGATAGAGGACAGAATGCATGTGTGAAAAATGCTGTGCCTAAGATGTGAAAATTTGAGACAAATGACAGCAAAAGAATCAGTTGTTGCCAGAACTAGTGGGGTCCTCAATACTGAGTGAAAATGTAAGGGGAGAAAATGAAAGGGAAACAGGGCAGATGGATAATGAGTGCCAGTCTGTGCCAGGACCAGTAGAGTCCCCTGTAGAGGGTGTAAAGTGACAGAATAACTGGTAGAAGGGGCAGAAGGAAGCTATGTGCCTGTCTGTACCAGAGTAAGGGTGTGAAGGAGCAAACTGACTGTGAGTAAAGGCAGAGGGAGAGTGTGGACCAACAAAAAAATATGAGCTATGTGAATGTGCACCCACTGAAATAGGGCCTGCACATAAACAAATAGCCACTAGGAGGCGCTCTCAAGTGTAATATACATACAATACATAAAAGTCCATACAAGAAAAAATGTATTCAAATCCCCAGGAAAAACTGTATGAACTCCCAGGCAGCTCTTTGTTGAAAGGTGGTCAGCTTCCTGAAGTGATAATATCTGTAAAATTAAAAAGCGCCAAATGGTGAAGTACAGTCTCCACTCAGGGAAGAAGAATCAAATAAGTTCAACTCAAAAATGGAGAGCACCTATCTGGTGCATATGAAGCACGCTGGAACTTTGTAGTTGTCCAGCTAACTGTATGCAGTGAATCAAGGGTGTCCAAACAGGGATTGTGGTGTAGCTTCCTATAATGAGGAAAGAGAAAACCACATGGCCCAGCACAGCAAAATAACATTGTTGTGACATAGAAAAGGAAAGACTTACAAAAATATTGCACCTCTAGGTGGCAATATATGCAGGCTGAGACTTCACAGTCGCCCAGCTGAAGAAACAGCCCTTGTTTTTGGCTGAGAAACGCATCGCTGTTGTTTTTAATAAATATATTTTTTTATACACTTGCTTTTGCTTTTTGGAACTTGGGACCGCTGGAATGAATCCTGTCATTTGCCTGGGGGTACAGTCAGTTGGGCGACTGTGAAGTCTCCGCTTGCCTATATTGCACCTAGAGGTGCAATATTTTTGTAAGTCTTTCCTTTTCTATATCACAACAATTTTTTTTGCTTTGCTGGGCCATGTGGTTTTCTGTTTCCTCATTATAGGAAGCTAGAGCTCTAATTGCGCTAGAAGTAAACATTTTGCATGTGTCGGGTTACGCTCATATTATAAATTGAAAGTAAAAAGTTTGCGCTCTCGTGCTAACGCAACGAGCGCAAACAGCTTACTTCTAGTGCAATTAGAATATTGCGCCCGCGATAACCAATCCCCCCATAGAAGTCAATGGGATAAAAGGAAAAAAAAATCCTAACCCCCTACTCATGTGCTAACCCAAACTCATTCTTATATGCGCTAATCCGATCACATATTCACATATGCACTAACCCAATCGCATGTTCTCAAGTGTGCTACCTCGACTTGAAAATATGAATATTTCACATTCTAATGTTCATCACATAGAAGAATATGTTCTATTTATTCATAAATACATATTTCTACATATATCTGAGCTTGCTAATTCCCTCAAACCTCTCCTCTCAGCTGATTTTCTTCATTACAAATTCATCTTGAACTCCTACTATTCTGCCCTTAGTCTCTATAAGCAACATTACTTCTCTACTCTTATCTCTAATCTTTCTTCAAACCCAAAACGTATATTCTCCACTTTCAATACTCTTCTCCGCCCACCCCCACCTCCTAATACAACTTCTCTGTCAGCTCAAGACTTTGCTAGCCACTTCAATAACAAAATTGACTCCATCAGAAACTAAATCAGCTCTCAACATAATTCCATTCTCTCACCCCTCAAACGCTCGCAACCAACCACAACCCACATAGCCATAAACTTAGCTCTTTCTCCCCCGTTACTAAGGAAGAAGTTTCGGCACTTATACTGCGCTCTCACTTCACTACCTGTCCCCTTGACCCTATCCCCTCACAGCTACTTCCCTCCCTCTCTTCTACCCTTACCCCTATACTCACACACATTTTCAACCTCTCCCTCAGCACCGGTATATTTCCCTCATCTCTGAAACATGCACTGGTCACACCTATCCTCAAAAAACCTTCCCTTGATCCAACTTTCCCAACCAACTACCGCGCTATTTTCCTCCTCCCTCTTGCCTCAAAGCTTCTTGAAAAACTAGTATATGCACGCCTATCCCATTTCCTTACATTAAACTCCCTCCTTGACCCACTGCAATCTGGATTTCGCCCCATCACTCCACAGAGACAGCAATCATAAGGTTACCAATGACCTACTTACAGCAAAATAAAAAGGCCACTTCTCTCTTCTTATCCTCCTTGATCTGTCCGCAACCTTTGATACTGTTGACCACCCTCTTTTGCTCCAAGCCCTCCAATTCTTCGGCATCTGTGACACAGCCCTCTTGTGGTTCTCTTCCTACCTGTCAAAACGTGCCTTTAGTGTAGCCTTCTCTGGGTCCTCCTCTGCCCCGTCACCACTTTCTGTCGGGGTACCGCAAGGCTCTGTCCTCAGTCCCCTTCTCTTCTCAATCTACATGTCATCATTAGGTTCCCTAATAAAGTATCACAGTTTCCAATATCATTTGTATGCCGACAACACCCAAATCTACTTCTCTGCACCAGACCTATCTCCTTCCTTGCTAACCCGTGTCACTAACTGTCTTTCTCACATCTCTTCCTGGATGTCCTCTCACTACCTCAAGCTAAATCTCTCCAAAATTGAGCTCCTCATTTTCCCCCCTTCCAAAATCTCCACCCCCAATCTCTATATAACTGTCGACAACTCCATCATTACCCCTACCCCGCATGCCCGATGTCTCAGGGTCATATTTGACTCAGATCTTTCATTCACTCCTCACATTCAATCCTTGGCTAAAGCCTGCCACTTCCACCTTAAAACATCTCTAAAATTAGACATTTCCTTACACAAGACACAACACAAGATTTTAATCCACTCTCTCATCCTTTCCCGCCTCGATAATTGCAACTCTTTCCTCTCTGGTCTCCCCAGCTGCTGCCTAGCTCCTTTACAATCCATAATGAATGCCTCTGCCAGGCTCATCTTCCTTACACGTCGCTCTTCATCTGCTGCACCTCTCTGCCAATCCCTTCACTGGCTTTATCTTTTCTCTAGGATTAAACACAAAATTCTCACTGTGACAAAAATTGTGTGCCTGAAATTATGGGAGGGGAAATGGTGGAAGAAAGATGGGGAGAGTGGAAAAGGGAGAGAGAGAAGGGAGAGGGTTGGAAAGAGAGGAAGAGAGTGGAGGAGAGAGGAAGAGAGTGGAGGAGAGTGGGGGAGAGAGTGAGAGGGAGAGTGGGGGGGGAGAGAGAGAGGAGGAGAGTGGGGAGAGGAGGAGAGTGGGGAGAGGAGGAGAGTGGGGAGAGAGAGAGGAGGAGAGTGGGGGAGACAGAGAAGAGGAGAGTGAGAGAGAAGAGGAGAGTGAGGGAGAGAGAGAGAGAGAGAGAGAGAGAGGAGAGGGGGGAGAGAGAAGAGGAAAGTGTAGGGGGGGAGAGAGCGAGAGAGGAGGAGGAGAGTGGGAGAGACATTTCAGATAGAGCAATTTTGCAATGTACTTATTTTATTTTGTTCTTTTGGTATCTTTTAATGAAAAGGATACATAGGAAGGCTCAGGAGCTGCTGATTGGTGCCTGTACATATACACCTTATTTTACTGGCTCACCCAATGCATCCAGCTAGCTCTTGCTGCCTCTTCAACAAACGATACCAAGCGAATGAGCAATTAGAAAATAGAAGTGAATTAAAATAATTTAAAATTGTATTCTCTATCTTAATCATGAAAGAAAAATGTTTCATGTCAGTTTAAACTTATTCTTACCAAAGAAAAGGACTGGACATTTTAAAGACTGCAAGCTATGTAATATTTTGCATTGTAGCTGCAAATACATTTGTAAGAATTATATGTGTAGGTGTGTCTGTGTAAGAGTATGTCTAAGTGTCTTTTGTGTGTGTGTTTGTGTCAGAGTGTCTTAGATTGTGTTGCTGAGATTATGGGAGGGGGAGGGTGGGGGAGAGAGAGAGAGGGGGGAGAGGGTGGGAGAGAGAGAGAGAGAGGGTGGGAGAGAGAGAGAGGGTGGGAGAGAGAGAGAGGGTGGGAGAGAGAGAGGGTGGGAGAGAGAGAGGGAGAGAGAGAGAGAGAGGGGAGAGAGCAGGGGGGAGAGAGAGGGGGGGGGGAGGGGGGAGAGAGAGAGCGGGGGGAGAGAGAAAAGGACTGGACATTTTAAAGACTGCAAGCTATGTAATATTTTGCATTGTAGCTGCAAATACATTGGTAAGAATAATATGTGTGGGTGTGTCTGTGTAAGAGTATGTCTAAGTGTCTTTTGTGTGTGTGTCAGAGTGTCTTAGATTGTGTGGCTGAGATTATGGGAGGGGGGAGGGGGGGAGAGAGAGAGGGGGGGGGAGGGTGGGAGAGAGAGAGGGTGGGAGAGAGAGAGAGAGGGTGGAAGAGAGAGAGAAGGTGGGAGAGAGAGAGGGTGGGAGAGAGAGAGAGGGTGGGAGAGAGAGGGAGGGTGGGAGAGAGAGAGAGAGGGTGGGAGAGAGAGATGGTGGGAGAGAGAGAGGGAGAGAGAGGAGGAGAGAGAGGAGGAGAGTGGGGGAGAGAGAGGAGGAGAGTGGGGGAGGAAGAGAGAGAGAGAGAGGAGGAGAGTGGGGGGCGAGGAAGAGAGAGAGAGAGGAGGAGAGTGGGGGGAGAGAGGAGGAGAGTGGGGGGGAGAGAGAGGAGGAGAGTGAGGGAGAGAGAGGAGAAAAGTTGGGGCAGAGGAGGAGAGTGGGGGAGAGAGAGTGCAGGAGAGTGGGAGACAGGGACAGGAGGAGAGTGGGAGAGAGGAGGAGAGTGAGGGAAAGAGAGAGGAGGAGAGTGTGGGGGGGAAAGAGAGAGGAGGAGAGTGTGGGGGAGAGAGAGAGGAGGAGAGTGGGAGAGAGAGGAGGAGAGTGGGGGAGAGATTTGGAGAGTGGGGGAGAGAGAGATAGATAGGAGGAGAGTGGGGGAGATAGAGATAGGAGGAGAGTGGGGAGAGATATGAGAGTTGGAGAGAGAGGAGGAAAGTGAGGGAGAGAGAGAGAAGGAGGAGGAGAGTGGGGGAGAGAGAGGAGGAGGAGAGTGGGGGACAGAGACAGGAGGAGAGTGGGGGACAGAGACAGGAGGAGGGTGGGGGACAGAGAGGAGCAGAGTGGGGGGGAGAGAGAAATAGGAGAGTGGGGGGGGCAGAGGAGCAGAGTGGGGGACAGAGAGCAGGAGAGTGGGAGACAGAGAGAGGGGGAGAGTGGGAGACAGAGAGAGGAGAAGAATGGGGGAGAGAGAGAGGAGAAGAGTGGGCAAGAGAGAAAGAGGAGAAGAGTGGGGGAGAGAGAAAGAGGAGAAGAGTGGGGGAGAGAGAAAGAGGAGAAGAGTGGGGGAGAGAAAAAGAGGAGAAGAGAGGGGGAGAGAGAAAGAGGAGGAGAGTGGGAGAGAGAGAGAGGAGGAGAGTGGGGGAGAGAGAGAGAGAGAGAGAGATAGGAGGAGAGTGGGGGAGAGAGAGGGGAGGAGAGTGGTAGAGAGAGGAGGAGAGTGGGGGGGGAGAGAGAGAGAGAGAGAGAGATTGGAGGAGAGTGGAGGGGAGAGAGAGAGAGGGAGGAGAGTGGGGGGGAGAGAGATAGGAGGAAGAGAGGGGTGGGAGAGAGAGAGAGGAGAGTGGGGGAGAGAGAGGGTGTGGTGGGAGAGAGAGAGTATGACTATGAGAGATATGATTTGCTGTTCCATTAGTTTCTGTTACTGCACATAAAATATATCTGGATATTTTATTTAAACAAAAAAAGTGTGTTTTCATTTCTGATAAAATGTTTTTAATTTTAAATAAAATTCTAAAAATAAGCCCAACAAAATCTTTAGCACAAGGCCCACAAAGGCCTTAATCTGGCACTGTTTATAGCAGTTATTTCCACCTATCCAGATTGCACAAAATACCCCCAATCATATGCAAAGCTATGACAATGTTCTATGAAGATAACTCTGTGTATATCATTAGGGTGAGCACATCTATTTATTTGCAATGGTCAGTCCAAAAATTATGGATTTATGTCATTGAGGTGTTAAAATTATTTTTTTCTTAAATGTGAATTATTTTGTGTCCAACAGGAATAAAGGGTCAAGTGTTAGATACATCTGGTAACCCAATCTCCAATGCAATAGTAGAAGTAAAAGGAAGGAGACACATCGTTCCATACAAAACCAATAAATATGGAGAGTATTTTCTACTCCTGCTGCCTGGATCATACACATTAAATGTAAGTACTAACTCTGTGTACAGTCTCCGGGTACAGAAGCAGATACGCTGTGCCGCTCCTGATTAACATAGTAAAACTGTTTTATTAATCTATAGGTAAATATGTGAATTTTCCATTGAAAAATACATCTAAGTTTTCTTACATATCATATTTCATGCATTATAAAATCACTTAAATGAATGATAGAAAATGTAACAGCTGTATGTCTGTCTATGGAGGGCTTGTGCTCTGGAACACTGTGTACACCTTGTAGTGAGCATGACCTGATTTCCTTTGACAGGTAAAAGAGAGGTGAGATAATACTAAACATACTCCCCTAGATTATGAGTTTTGTTGGTAATGCTGTGCGGTGCTAACGCACAGTTTTCCCTCACAGCTCACCACAGACATCGCTGGTATTACAGGTTTTTAGAAACCCGGTGTTAGCCGCAAAAAAGTGAGCGTAGAGCAAAATTTAGCTGCACATCTCACCTCAATACCAGCGCTGCTTACGGTAGCGGTGAGCTTGCAAATCGTGCTTGTGCACGATTTCCCCATAGGAATCAATGGGCAAGAGCTGGCTGAGAAAAAACCTAACACCTGCAAAAAAGCAGCGTAAAGCTCCTAAAGCAGCCCCATTGATTCCTATGGGGAAAATACATTTATGTCTACACCTATCACCCTAACATGAACCCTGAGTCTAAACACCCCTAATCTTACACTTATTAACCCCTAATCTGCTGCCCCCAACATCGCCGACACCTACATTATATTATTAACCCCTAATCTGCCGCTCCGGACACCGCCACCACCTACATTATACTTATGAACCCCTAATCTGCTGCCCCCAACATCGCCGAACCCTACATTATATTTATTAACCCCTAATCTGCCACCCCCAATGTCGCCGCAACCTACCTACACTTATTAACCCCTAATCTTCCACCCCCAAAGGCGCCGCCACTATATTAAAGTTATTACCCCTAAATCTAAGTCTTTAAAACTAAATACGTACCTATAAAATAAACCCTAAGCTAGCTACAATATAACTAATAGTTACATTGTAGCTAACTTAGGATTTATTTTTATTTTACAGGCAAATTTGTATTTATTTTAACTAGGTAAAATAGTTATTAAATAGTTATTAACTATTTAATAACTACCTAGTTAAAATAAACTCAAATTTACCTGTATAATAAATCCTAACCTAAGTTACAATTACATCTAACACTACACTATAATTAAATAAATTACCTAAACTAAATGCAATTAAATACAATAAAAAAAAAGATTATCTAAAGTACGAAAAAAACAAACACTAAATTACAGAAAATAATAAAATAATTTTTTAAACTAATTACACCTAATCTAATCCCCCTAATAAAATAAAAAAGCCCCCCAAAATAAGAAAAGCCCTACCCTATACTAAATTACAAATAGCCCTTAAAAGGGCCTTTTGCGGGGCATTGCCTCAAAGTAATCAACTCTATTACTTGTAAAAAAAAAGTACAATACCCCCCAACATTAAAACCCACCACCCACACACCCAACCCAACTCTAAAACCCACCCAATACCCCTTTAATAAAACCTAACACTAACCCCTTGAAGATCACCCTACCTTGAGAAGTCTTCACCCAGCCGGACCGAAGTCCTCAAAGAAGCCGGGCGAAGTTGTCCTCCAGACGGGCAGAAGTCTTCATCAAAGCCGGCCAGAAGAGATCCAATCAGCCAATAGAATGCCAGCTCAATCCTATTGGCTGATTGTATCAGCCAATAGGATTTTTTCTACCTTAATTTCGATTGGCTGATAGAATTCTATCTGCCAATCGGAATTCAAGGGATGCCATCTTGGATGATGTCATTTAAAGGAACCTTCATTCTTCAGTTGGACTTCGTTTGAAGAGGATGCTCCGCGTCGGATAACTTGAAGATGGACCCGCTCCACGCCGGATGGATGAAGATAGAAGATGCCATCTGGAGGACCACTTCTGGCCGGCTTCGATGAAGACTTCTGCCCGTCTGGAGGACCACTTCGTTGAGGACTTCGGCCCGGCTTGGGGAAGACTTCTCAAGGTAGGGTGATCTTCAAGGAATTAGTGTTAGGTTTTATTAAGGGGGTATTGGGTGGGTTTTAGAGTAGGGTTGGGTGTATGGGTGGTGGGTTTTAATGTTGGGGGATGGTGGTATTGTACTTTTTTTTACAGGTAATAGAGCTGATTACTTTGGGGAAATGCTCCGCAAAAGGCCCTTTTAAGGGCTATTTGTAATTTAGTATAGTTTAGGGCTTTTTTATTTTATTAGGGGGATTAGATTAGGTGTAATTAGTTTTAAAAAATTGTAATTATTTTATTATTTTCTGTAATTTAGTGTTTGTTTTTTCATACTTTATATAATTTATTATATTTGTATTTAATTGTATTTAGTTTAGGTAATTAATTTAATTATAGTGTAGTGCTAGGTTTAATTGCAACTTAGGTTAGGATTTATTTTACAGGTAAATTTGAATTTATTTTAACTAGGTAGCTATTCTACCTAGTTAAAATAAAAACAAAATTGCCTGTAAAATAAAAATAAATCCTAAAGTAGATACAATGTAACTATTAGTTATATTGTAGCTATCTTAGGGTTTATTTTATCGGTAAGTGTTACGGTACCAACAGGATACCAAGGGTTAACACCAGATGAACAATGTCCTGCATAGGGAATCAGCAACTCACAACCCAGCCAGTTTTTCCCCTCAAACATGAGACCAGGCTTCACATCAGGTTTAAAACAGAATGACATTTATTAAAGGCTAGATGCCTAGTATTTATACAGGTTTGACCCCAGATGGGGGGGTTGAAAGACTGTTGTACATTAGATGGAGGGAACACGCCCTTTGACATGATACAATAGAATACCTTGCTCAAGCTGATAACAACTTGAACACAAGACACACACTTGGCTTCTCTTATCACTGAGGCGTCTGCTCTCTAGATGTGATTAAACAATGGAATGTTTATTACTTAAACGTAATTATAGCACACAATAGCTGAGGCCAGCAAACCTGTCTTTAGAAATTAGCTTCTTAAAGCTAAACACAGTTAACTCCTTCAGTCCTGACAGAAGGGTCTGTCACATAGCTCCCCCCTTGTGGAACACTCCGGCAGACCCGGCTTGACCCTTTGGCGGGTCAACCTGGGGATGACTGGACTAGGAGGTGGTAGGCATGTCAGTTTGCCGGGACAATCCATCTGCATTCCCGTTTAGCTTACTGGGCCGGTAGCCGATGGTGAAGTTATAGGGCTGGAGGGCTAAACTCCACCTCAGCAATCTACCATTGTCTCCTGAGACCCGGTTAAACCAGACTAAGGGATTTTGGTCCGTTATGAGGGAAAATTCCTGTCCGTATAGATAAGGGTTCAACTTCTTCAGTGCCCAGACCAGGGCTAAACATTCCTTCTCTACTGCCGCATAACTCACTTCCCTAGGTAACAACTTTCTGCTTAGGTATGCGACAGGGTGCTCTCCTCCATCCTCCCCGACTTGACTCAGTACAGCCCCCAGTCCATACATGGAAGCATCTGTATGAATGAGAAAACGTTTGTTAGGGACTGGGGCAGCCAAGACAGGGGCATTCACAAGGGCCTGCTTCAGTGCCTGAAATGCAGCTTCACAAGCTGGAGACCACAGGACCTGTTTGGGGAGGTTCTTTTTAGTCAGGTCAGTCAGGGGCTTGGCGATAGTACTGTAGTCTGGGACAAAACGTCGGTAATACCCGGCCGTCCCCAGGAAGGCTAGCACTTGGGTCTTAGTGATAGGTGTGGGCCAGTTAGCCACAGCCTCTACCTTGGCTGGCTCCGGTCTCTGTCTCCCACACCCCACTCGGTGACCCAAGTACTGTACTTCAGCCATACCTAGATGGCACTTGTCTGGTTTCAAGGTCAGGCCAGCGGCCCGAATCTTGTCCAGAACCACCCCTACATGGGTAAGGTGTTCTTCCCAGGACTCACTGTAAACCGCAATGTCGTCCAGGTATGCACAAGCAAATTCCTGGAAGCCATCGAGGAGTCTATCCACCATACGCTGGAAGGTAGCCAGAGCATTCTTCATCCCAAAGGGCATGACCTTAAACTGGTACAGGCCGAATGGGTTGACGAATGCCGACTTGGGGATAGCATCCTCGGCCAGGGGAATCTGCCAATAGCCTTTACACAGGTCTATGGTTGTCAGAAAGCGTCCCCTAGCAATACGGTCTAGTAATTCGTCTACCCGGGGCATCGGGTAAGCGTCAGTGGTGGTCCTCTCGTTGAGCCACCTGTAGTCCACACAGAACCGGGTGGTTCCATCTTTCTTAGGTACCAGGACTACAGGTGAAGCCCAAGGACTATCGGAGTGCTCGATCACTCCCATCCGAGCCATCTCCTGTATCTCCTTCCGCATTCCTTCTCGGACTGCTTCGGGTATACGGTAGGGAGGCTGTCGCAGGGGATTCTGTCCAGGTGTCTCTACCTTATGTACAGCTAGAGTAGTGTAGCCGGGCTCTTGGGAGAACGTCGCCTGCTTCTCCCACAGGAGCTGTCTTGCCTGTACCCTCTCGGTAGGGTTTAACCGGTCCCCTAGCTGCACAAGACTAGTGAGGTCAGTCTGGGGGTCCTTCTCTAATAAGTCGGGTAGGGGTAAATTCTCTGGGTCATCTGCAGCAGGGGCACATACTGCAGCTACATCCTCTCGCCTCTCCTGATACTCCTTCAGCATGTTCACATGAAAGGATCGCTGGATCCTCTCATCTGCACAGCTGGCTATAATATAGGTAGTATCACACACCTGAGATAACACCTTATACGGGCCCTGCCAAGATGCTTGCATCTTGTTGGTCTTCACAGGCTTGAGCACCAAAACCTTCTGTCCAACCTGGAAGACCCGCTGCCGGGCACCCTGATTGTACCACCCCTTCTGTCTCCCCTGGGCCACCTGGAGATTCTCTCTTACCATCAGAGACAGTTTCTCCATGCGGTCCCGGAGTTCCAGAACATATGGCACGATGGGGGTTCCCTCCTGCTCTATCTCTCCCTCCCAGTGTCCTCTAATGAGATCCAGGGGGCCGCGGACCCTTCTCCCATAGAGTAACTCAAAGGGAGAGAACCCAGTAGATTCCTGGGGCACCTCTCTGTACGCAAATAGCAGATGAGGCAGGAATCGTTCCCAGTCTCTGCAAGTGTCCGTGAAGGTCCTCAGCATCTGCTTGAGGGTGCCATTAAAGCGCTCGCAGAGACCGTTAGTCTGTGGGTGATAAGGCGAACTGAGCAACGGTTTAATGCCGCACACCTTCCACAGCTGCTGGGTGAGCACAGCGGTAAACTGGGTCCCCTGATCAGAGAGAATCTCCTTAGGGAACCCGACCCTAGTAAAAACCTTAACTAGGGCATCAGCGACTGTCTCTGCCTCTATATTCGACAGTGCTACTGCCTCTGGGTAACGAGTGGCATAGTCCACCACAGTGAGAATATACTTCTTACCTGATGGACTAGCCCTGGCCAGTGGACCCACAATGTCAACGGCTATGCGGGAAAAGGGTTCCCCAATGACAGGCATAGACATAAGCCTAGCTTTTGGGTGATCCCCCCGCTTACCCACCCATTGACAGGTGTCACAAGTACTACAATATACCCGCACATCTCGGTTAAAATTGGGCCAGAAGAAATTCTGGGTGATCCTATGAGCTGTGCGGCGGGACCCTAGATGTCCAGCTAATGGTACATCGTGCCCAATCCGCAGAATCTCTTGCCGGTATTTCGCAGGCACCACCAGCTGCCGATTCTGTGGAGGGGCAGTACTTTTCTGGGCAGGTTTGGGGATTCTATATAGCCGATCCCCCACCTACTCATAACGTTCCCCATCTACCCCCTCTTCTCCAGCATCTGCCCTAGCCCTGTATTTCTGAAGGGTCGGATCCTCCCGGGTTTCCCTCCCGTACGTCTCTGGGGTATCCCAGCTTAAGGGGGTCTGGTCTAGGGTACAAGTCGGGGGAGAAAGTCTTACCTGGGTCTCAGCAGCAGGTGGGTCGGTCTCGGTGGCACGGGTCTGGGCATGGGTAGTCACAGGGTTAACATCAGCGGGACCCATGGGAGCATAGGCAGAAACAAGGGGGGCCAAGTCATTTCCAAGAAGAACATCAGCAGGTAAGTCCTTCTTGACCCCCACATTCACAGGTCTAGCGCCCACTCCCCAATGCAAATGTACCCTGGCAACAGGTAGGCGGAACACATCGCCCCCTGCTACCCTCACAGCCACAGTGTCTCCAGTGTGCTGTTTCTCAGACACCAAGTTCTTTTGAAGCAAGGTCATGGTGCCCTAGTTGCTTACATCTAAAGCACCGAATAGGTTGTGAGTAGCACCACAAATTGAACCGGGCTCTCTGAGGGTAGTTCATGGCCGGAGGCCGTGTGGTATAGCGGTGCGCCAGGGTTTGGTAACTGGCAGCTGCTGGGGTGACTGGGGGTCTGTACTCCACTCTAGCAGGGGGCTTAGTGGTAGCAGTTTCCAGTTTGCGGGCATCCGTATACTCATCTGCCAAGCGAGCCGCTTCCTGCAGGGTGGAGGGTTTACGGTTCCGAACCCACTCTCGAACTCCTGCGGGTAACTTGTCGAAGCAATGTTCCAGCAGGAATAGCTGCAGCACCTCTTCCCCAGATACGGCTTGGCACCTCGCTATCCAGTGAGCTGCTGTGCGGTGCACCTTACATGCCCACTCAAGGTAGGAATCTCCAGCTAATTTAACAGTATCTCTGAACCGCCTCCGGTATGCCTCCGGTGTAACCGCATACCTGGAGAGCAGAGCCTCTTTTACAGTATTATAATCCCCGACTTCCTCATCTGGAATGGCCCGAAAAGCCTCACTGGCCCGGCCGGATAATTTTCCAGATAATATCGTGACCCAGTCCTCTGCGGGTACCTTGTGTAGTGCACATTGCCTCTCAAAATCCGCAAGGTACCCATCAATCTCTCCTTCTGTTTCCAGGAAGTTTTTAAAAGCTGCAAAATTTACTTTTCTCTTTTCCATCTTAGTCAGTATTGTAATAATCCCCCTCTTCCTGAGGTTACTGGCTTGTGTAGTTGCTCTTCTGGGCGATAAGGTTCATCCCGTCGCTTGCCACCAATTGTTACGGTACCAACAGGATACCAAGGGTTAACACCAGATGAACAATGTCCTGCATAGGGAATCAGCAACTCACAACCCAGCCAGTTTTTCCCCTCAAACATGAGACCAGGCTTCACATCAGGTTTAAAACAGAATGACATTTATTAAAGGCTAGATGCCTAGTATTTATACAGGTTTGACCCCAGATGGGGGGGTTGAAAGACTGTTGTACATTAGATGGATGGAACACGCCCTTTGACATGATACAATAGAATACCTTGCTCAAGCTGATAACAACTTGAACACAAGACACACACTTGGCTTCTCTTATCACTGAGGCGTCTGCTCTCTAGATGTGATTAAACAATGGAATGTTTATTACTTAAACGTAATTATAGCACACAATAGCTGAGGCCAGCAAACCTGTCTTTAGAAATTAGCTTCTTAAAGCTAAACACAGTTAACTCCTTCAGTCCTGACAGAAGGGTCTGTCACAGTAAGTATTTAGTTTTAAATAGGAATAATTTAGTTAATGATAGTTATTTTATTTATTTAAATTATATTTAAGTTAGGGGGGTGTTAGGGTTAGGTTTAGGGGTTAATACATTTAATATAGTTGCGGCAATGTTGGGGGCGGCAGATTAGGGGTTAATAAATGTAGGTAGGTGTCGACGATGTTAGGGACGGCAGACTAGGGGATAATAAAATTTAACTAGTGTTGGCGATGGGGGAGTGCGGCGGTTTAGGGGTTAATATATTTTTTAGAGTGGCGGCGATGTCCGGTTCGGCAGATTAGGGGTTAAAAATATTTTTTTAGTGTTTGCGATGTGGGGGGGGGGCCTCGGTTTAGGGGTTAAGAGGTAGTTTATGGGTGTTAGTGTACTATTTAGCACTTTAGTTAAGAGTTTTATATTACGGCGTTAGCCCATAAAACTTTTAACTACTAAATTTTAAATGCGGTATCAGTCTTGACAGGAGAGGCTGTACCGCTCACTTTTTGGAAGACTTAATACCTGCGTTAGGCAAATCCCATTGAAAATATAAGATACGCAATTGATGAAGTAGATTTGCGGTATTTTCGAGTCTGACCAAAAAAAGTGAGCGGTACACCTGTACCTGCAAGACTTGTAATACCAGCGTTAGCCTTAAAAAGCAGCGTTGAGAGGTCCCAACGCTGCTTTTTTCCTAACGCAAGACTCGTAATCTCGCCGACTGAATCTCTACATAAGGAGGAGTTATAAGTACCAACTGCACTCAGTAAATTAGTTAGCAATGGTATTGTAAGTCAGGTGGGAGTGGACAGCAAATCTGATTCAGGTGACCAGTCAGACAGGTGCATCTGTGACTAAGGGGGGGGGAATTAACAATGAGGCTTAGGAAGACGGGACAGCACTTAAGAAAAAAGGTAAAATAAAGGGGAAAAGGAAGAGAGGAAATAAAAGGAAGGAATATAACAACAAGAATAATGTGAAGGGGAGAGGGAGGAAACAGGGAACATAGAAGAGCAGTCAGAAACAAGTGAGGCGAGGAGGGAAGTGATGACACAAAAAAAAGAGGGAGATGGGTAACACTAGAAATAGGGAAAGAACTATATACAAATATAGATGCAAGGAGAGCCGGGAGACAGTGAGGAGTAAAGATGGGCTAGTGAGAAGGAGAGCCGGGAGACAGTGAGGAGTAAAGAGGGGCTAGTGAGAAGGAGAGCCGGGAGGCAGTTAGGAATAAAGAGGGGCTAGTGAGAAGGAGAGCCGGGAGACAGTGAGGAGTAAAGAGGGGCTAGTGAGAAGGAGAGCTGGGAGGCAGTGAGGAATAAAGAGGGGCTAGTAAGAAGGAGAGCCGGGAGACAGTAAGGAGTAAAGAGGGGCTAGTGAGAAGGAAAGCCGGGAGACAATGAGGAGTAAAGTGGAGCTAGTGAGAAGGAGAGCCGGGAGGCAGTGAGGAGTAAAGAGGGGCTAGTGAGAAGGAGAGCTGGGAGACAGTGAGGAGTAATCAGGGGCTAGTGAGGAGACCTGGGAGACAGTAAGGAGTAAAGAGGGGCTAGTGAGAGGGAGAGCCAGGAGACAGTAAGGAGTAAAGAGGGGCTAGTGAGGAGACCCGGGAGACAGTAAGGAGTAAAGAGGAGCCAGTGAGAGGGAGAGCCGGGAGACAGTGAGGAGTAAAGAGGGGCGAGTGAGGAGAGCCTGGAGACAGTAAGGAGTAAAGAGGGGCTAGTGAGGAGACCTGGAGACAGTAAGGAGTAAATAGGGGCTAGTGAGAGGGAGAGCCGGGAAACAGTGAGGAGTAAAGAGGGGCTAGTGAGGAGAGTCGGGAAACAGTAAGGTGTAAACAGGGGCTAGTGAGAAGGAGAGCCGGGAGACAGTAAGGAGTAAAGAGGGGCTAGTGAGAAGGAGAGCCGGGAGACAGTAAGGAGTAAAGAGGGGCTAGTGAGGAGAGCCGGTAGACAGTAAGGAGTAAAGAGGGGCTAATGAGGAGACCTGGGAGACGGTAAGGAGTAAAGAGGGGCTAGTGAGAGGGAGCTAGTGAGAGGGAGAGCCGGGAGACAGCAAGGAGTAAAGAGGGGCTAGTGAGGAGACCTGGGAGACAGTAAAGAGTAAAGAGGGGCTAGTGAGGAGACCTGGGAGACAGTAAGGAGTAAAGAGGGGCTAGTGAGGAGACCTGGGAGACAGTAAGGAGTAAAGAAGGGCTAGTGAGAGGGAGAGCCGGGAGACAGTGAGGAGTAAAGAGGGGCGAGTGAGGAGAGCCTGGAGACAGTAAGGAGTAAAGAGGGGCGAGTGAGGAGAGCCTGGAGACAGTAAGGAGTAAAGAGGGGCTAGTGAGAGGGAGAGCCGGGAGACAGTAAGGAGTAGACAGGGGCTAGTGAGGAGAGCCTGGAGACAGTAAGGGGTAAAGAGGGGCTAGTGAGAGGGAGATCCAGGAAACAGTGAGGAGTAAAGAGGGGCTAGTGAGAAGGAGAGCCGGGAGACAGTAAGGAGTAAACCGGGGCTAGTAAGAAGGAAAGCCGGGAGACAGTAAAGAGTAAAGAGGGGCAAGTGAGAAGGAGAGCCGGGAGACAGTAAGGAGTAAAGAGGGGCTAGTGAGAAGGAGAGCCGGGAGACAGTAAGGAGTAAGAGGGGCTAATGAGAGGGAGAGCTGGGAGACAGTAAGGAGTAAAGAGGGGCTAGCGAGAAGGAGAGCCGGGAGACAGTAAGGAATAAAGAGGAGCTAGTGAGAGGGAGAGCCGGGAGACAGTAAGGAGTAAAGAGGGGCTAGTGAGAATGAGAGCCGGGAGAAAGTAAGGAGTAAAGAGGGGCTAGTGAGGAGACCTGGGAGACAGTAAGGAGTAAAGAGGGGCTAGTGAGAGGGAGAGCCGGGAGACAGTGAGGAGTAAAGAGGGGTGAGAGAGAAGGCGAGCCGGGAGACAGTAAGGAGTAAAGAGGGGCTAGTGAGGAGACCTGGGAGACAGTAAGGAGTAAAGAGGGGGCTAGTGAGAGGGAGAGCCAGGAGACAGTAATGAGTAAAGAGGGGCTAGTGAGAGGGAGAGCCGGGAGACAGTGAGGAGTAAAGAGGGGCTAGTGAGAAGGAGTGCCGGGAGACAGTAAGGAGTAAACAGGGGCTAGTGAGGAGAGCTGGGAGGCAGTAAGGAGTAAAGAGGGGCTAGTGAGGAGAGCCGGGAGACAGTAGGGAGTAAACAGGGGCTAGTGAGAAGGAGAGCCGGGAGACAGTAAGGAGTAAAGAGGGGCTAGTGAGAAGGAGAGCCAGGAGACAGTAAGGAGTAAAGAGGGGCAAGTGAGAAGGAGAGCCGGGAGACAGTAAGGAGTAAAGAGGGGCTAGTGAGAAGGAGAGCCGGGAGACAGTAAGGAGTAAACGGGCTAGTGAGAAGGAGAGCCGGGAGACAGTAAGGAGTAAAGAGGGGCTAGTGAGAAGGAGAGCTGGGAGACAGTAGGGAGTAAACAGGGGCTAGTGAGAAGGAGAGCCGGGAGACAGTAAGGAGTAAAGAGGGGCTAGTGAGAAGGAGAGCCGGGAAACAGTAAGGAGTAAAGAGGACTTATCAATATAGATAAAGTATGAAGCTATGTTAGCACTTCCCTTCTGGTGCTCGCTGCCAGCCCCGGTTCTTCCAAACTGTGTGTAGATGCAAGAAATATCAAAAGTGGCGGCGCTGTGTCAGGGGATCCAAGCTGCTCACGCCCTCTGAGTTAACCAGGCTTCTCACAATAGTGTAGCAAGTTTCAAACAGTATGGTAGGCGCACAAACAGGTTATACTCACGCGATTTCAGTTAAAATAAGCCTTTTATTAAAAACATCACAAAGGTGTCTTCAGATGCAGCTTCAGGTTTATAAAAATACAGCTCACCGTGTTTCGGCTAAAAGAAGCCTTTATCAAGAGCATAAAATTAAAACAATTTCTGGAACAACTTGTTCCAGAAATTGTTTTAATTTTATGCTCTTTTTCATTCGTTATTGAAATAATTATATAAAAAATTATTAATACTGTAAAATATATATATTCTATGGATGACTATTTTTAATATTTCAGTACCGCACAATTCTTCGTATGAGCTAACTCGACTGCGTTAGTCCTAAGTTGCATACCCTGATGCACGGGTTGAGAACATACATATATTCCCTATTTACCACCACAGCTTTGTTTTTTAAAGAGATGGCGATCCAACAGGGTTAATTTGTAATTGTTAACTTTATTTTATAATTGTTTGTGATTATATATCCTCATTCATTAGTATATATCTCTTATAGAACTTACAATAGGTAGTATATCCTAGGAGAATTCTATCCTATTGATGTTATAGACACATATTCACATTATTTCCATGTTATAGTATACAGGTTTCTCAGTTTTCAACCTTATTTACTATAGTGGCAATGAGAGATATTTGAAATATGTCTTTTATCCATATGTTTTTCTATCAATATATAAGAGAATTTAAAAATGTAAATTGACAGGTTATATTATATTCCTGATCATCTCTGTATTGTCATTGGCAATGATGGCTTCCATATTTAAGTTACATTTTGGTCCTTATGTCACAGCCAGCAACCAAGGGAGAGGGATTAAATATATATTGTGTATAAAGTACCATAGTATGTTTAAATGTAAAAGAGATTGTCTCTACCTATAGATCCCTTTTGGAAAAAGTGAGTCTTATCTTGTTTATTAATATTTAATCTTTTAGATATTATTATTATCCATTTTTCTGTTTTACAATTCACATTAGGAATTTTTAAAATCTCTTAGAAAGATGTTAATTTCCTTTTTTTTAGCCACTAGATGGCCACATAACCATTCCAGAAAATATTGTCACATAATATTTGAAAACGTTAGAGAAATGTTTTTTCCCATCCATAATTTTAAAATATTATACTTTACCTCAACTTTTCTTCTACAATGCCCCACTTTATATTACAGGCAATAGCCTTCCTTTTATCTGCAAGGTGCTGTTTATATTTCAGAATATTTATTGTTGGTCCAGTTCTGGCCTTAACCCATATTCTTTATATCATTCTGATTATATAGTTTTACTCTTGTTTTATTATGTAGTTTTGAATACAAAAAAGTACCCCTATATAATCCAAACATCGTTCTTTATTAGTATTAAACGGACAGTCTACTCCAGAATGTTTGTTTAAAAAGATAGATAATCCCTTTATTACCCATTCCCCAGTTTTGCATAACCAACACTGTTATATTAATATACTTTTTACCTCTATTATTACTTTGTCTCTCTGGGGCCGAATTATCAAGCTCCGAATGGAGCTTGATGCCCTTCGCCGGAAACAGCAGTTATGAAGCAGCGGCCTAAAGACCGCCGCTCCATAACTTGTCCGCCTGCTCTCAGGCTGCGGACATAAATCCGCATGATCCTATACGATCGGGCTGATTGACACCCTCTGCTAGCGGCTGATTGGCCGCAAATCTGCAGAGGGCGGCATTGCACAAGCAGTTCACAAGAACTGCTTGTGCAATGATAAATGCCGACAGCATACGCTGTCGGCATTTATCGATGTGCGGCGGACATGTTATGCTACATCGTATCATGTCCGCTCGCATCTTTCATAAATCGGCCCTCTAAGCCTCTACAGACTTATCCAAATCTCAGTTCTTTTGACAAACATGCATTTTAGCCAATCAGTGCTAACTCATAAATAACTGCATGGAAGTGAGCACAATGTTATCTATAAGGCACATATGAACTAGCGCTGTCTAGATTATAAAAGTAAACTAAAAATTTGTTTCATGATTCAGATAGGGCATGCAATGTGAAAGTTTAATTTTGACTAGACTGTCCCTTTAAGGACCCAAGAGTAGCCCGGTTTGATGCTTAACTTGTTTGTATTATGTTTATCGAGCAATGTATGTAGATTTGCTGTAAGTACATATCGCTTATGCCTATATGCTTTCTGTTTTATGTATGTCAGCAATTAAAAATAAAAAAAAGACAACACTATCACAATCTGTGAATGTGCACCACTTCTGTACAAAAATACTTCAATTACAAGATGGTGGTTCCCAGTGGCAGAACGTCACTAACCAGCACTTTTAAAGGGTTAAAATAAGAGAATATATTTGCAGAGAGCTAAAGGTGCAGGAGGAAAAACAATACCGTGGTGAGTAATAACCATGCAACTGTAGTTGTAGCCAGCAGGTTACTGTTCCTTTAATGATTTGTTTACTTTTTTCTTTTGCACATACATCCACGCAGTGCTTGTTTAATAACACATTTGCATCATTATGAATTATTGCATTTTGATGATTTATTCTATGTATATTTTATTGTAAAGCATGGATTTTTTTTCTCACTAATCTTAGGTCACAGTTCAAGGGGGCTCATCCATATTAAGGACCTTTATCATACCAGCAAGAACAAACTTTTCTGCTCTAACATATGATTTCATCTACACTGTCAAGAGCACCAACAGCAGTGAACCGCAAGGAAATAGTAGCAGTGCACGTGAAGCATGCATTGTACAGCTTCTACTAAGCACTGCCCTGATGCTCCTTTTATGTTTTTAACAAAACTGGAACTTGGGAAAATATAGTAAAAGTGTCAGATCAATTCACCGTATCATAAAAATCATGTAACTGGCTGATCTGGCCATGCCAACAATACGTTTATTACAGAAAATAAAAACATTTTTTTAAATATATTTTACATTGGGTTCCATATCAGTCCATCAGTATTTTATTTACATGTTAAAAACATCAAATCCAAGTGATTTTCTTTTATTTATTTTTTAAGCCAAGCAAATCCTTTAGAAAAACTGCAGTTTGAACTATTAAAACAGTTTGAATTGTGTATATGATAAAAACATGAAAATATGAGACAGGCTTTTCAATGTGGGTGAGGTTTGCATGGGTTTGCCCAGACCTTTATGGAAGAAAAACACACACGACCAAAGCGAAAAACGTTAGCACTTATTGATTCTGTAAAAATGATGACAGCAAAATGTTTGAATACCAGTGATATCAGTTCATGACATGTATGTATTAAACAATTTCACTTAATGATTGTAATAATTAATGAACATTCCAAAAGTCATATTTTAATTGTGTTCAAGTTTCATAGTATAAAAAGGTGATTTGAGCTAGATGCTTTTAGCTTTTTTTTAATAAGCCAATAAACAATGGTGTTTAGTAACGTGCAAACTGAGCATAGGAAAATAAGTTTTTAACATATTATAAAAATGAACATTTTAAAAATACTTTTATAAAATTAAGTGCAAAGAGCCATAAAATGCACTTGAAAAAGGACTAAATGTTTTTTTCAAGGCAGCTGAATTAATCTATATTGATAAAATGTGTTATCTGGTGGTTTGAAATAGCACTGCTGAATAGTTCCCATACAAGAGAAGTGTTACAAATGCATTTGAAAAGCTAGTGATTACTAAGTTATTGTGGTCTTTTCTAATAGACTGGTGTGACCTTACAGTTTTAAAGGGCCATTATAGTAGAAAATGACATGCTGTAATATGTCATTTTAAGACTATCGACCATGCAGTACTATGCATTTAACCCCCTGCAAAGGGTTCAACACATAGTATATGTGCTGCTCAGGACCTGCAGAGCACTGCAGGTCCCAAGTGGAAAATGCTGCTGAGTTGTGCAACTAGCACTGCTGATTGGATCAGCAGCGAATTCTGCTAGGGACCAGCAGTGCTTAATGGGGCCCTAGCGGCACTTCTACTGTGTGTTTAACCCCTTCACAGAGGATAAATACATAGTACTGCACGGTCTATAGTCTTAAAATGACATGCTGTAACAGATTAGAGCATGTAATATTCTACTATAATGGCCCTTTAAATCCTGCAAGCAATTCTGATGGTTTAGTATGGGTCGACTACTATTAATCTGTTGCATATTTTATTCTGACTACTAGTAATCTATGTTTTTGTTCTTAGCAAACCTTTCATATGATCATTACAACACTGCAATAATAATTCATTATCGACACATTTTTCATAAAACCTGAATTATTTAAACTCCTATGAAAAAATCCAATATTAAATATATCCCAGCATTTGGTTACAATCTTATTTTTTTTTTATTCAGTTACCTATATAACAATTGTTATATTTCCTTATTTAAGCTTTCCTGCAAGCTGCAGATTTCTGGCCACAAATAATAAGTTTGTTACCTTTCCATCTTTATTTCACTTTGTACAAATTGTACTTGGTTTTACAGATAAGCAAAACATAAAGGGACCTGAACCCCCAAATTGTTCCTTTATCATTCAGACAAAGCTTACAATTTAAAAAAAATAAAATTCAATTTTCTTCTCTTATCAAAGTAGCTTTGTTTTCATTGTATGTTTGTTGAAGGACTGCTATCTAGTGCCCTTGCAAATGTATAACATTGTTAAAAGCCTTACTGCTACCATACAGACATGCAAGTTTTTGATCCTACCTTACCTGCTTTTCAACCATGGATACCAAGAGAACAAAGTAATACAAATATAAATCTCTTTGTCCAAACTGCTTGGGGTTTTGGATTTCAGAACATTTGTACGTTGGAGAGTGGATGAGACCAAGTGTAAACATCAATATATTATGTCTATAGGCAATATTTACATGTCATAAAACAGCTTATATGGATGGTATCATTTGTAATACTTTTGTATACATAGCTCCATCAGAAAGATAATACAGTACTGTAGCCGGAAAGATAAGAGATGATGTCTTAAATAAATATAGACTATAATTTGCATTTTAGAACAAAAACTAAAAGCAAAAGACGCAGACAGAGAAGTTTATGACTTACTGGCAGAGAAAAAGGGTCACTTTTTCCTTTTTTTTTTAAATATCAATGAAAAATTCTGGATTTCATTATAATTGTGGATTCTAGAAATGTGGATTTGGGAATAGACATTATCTTCTGTGGACCATATTTGATTTTTAAACCAATAACGGCCTCTGGTAGCTCCAGTGCTGAGAAGGCCTTACAGTAGTATGATTTGCTGATCAGACAGAGCTAGACTGACCCTGCAATCCTATAATAAGGTGCAGTGGTTACAAATCAACCAGGATATGTCTTTGTTACCTTTTATGCTTCCTCTGTCATCTCAATACTATGTTGGTTGCAAATGGAAACACCAACACGCCAGTTACTAGAAATGGTTCTGGCTACACTGGTGTGGGCACTTTATAATCACTTGCCATTGTTTGCACTGCTGGGCATGACTCTGGTGTTCTGATAGTTTCTATGGTGATTTTAATGCTAGAAGTGACAAAAATAAGAAAGGTGTTCTAAAATGGAAATGATTAAGAATTCTACAAAAAAGCTATGGTTAAAGATATGAGACTTATTGGTATTTAATAAGAAAATAGTTTTTTTTTATTTCCGTACTAAAGTTGTAAAGCTTGTAAATACAGTTCTAAAAGAAAGAATGTTATATTGACAGTTACAGGCAAATTTATAATAAGATACACTAATAAAAATGTTATTTACAATTCAATGTCCTTGGCATAGAGGTACGTAAGAAAATTAGGGAACATCTTTTAAATATTAAGAAGGGGAATGTAGATCATCAGCTCTCTAAACATTTTAAGGAAGTCCACAACTAGGAAACTTGCAGTTTTAGGCAATTTCTAAATTCAAGAAAGATTTAAGAGGGGGGATCCTGAAAAGAAGCTAATTTAAAGAGAAGCTAAGCTTATTTTCAAATTCAAATCACTTCACAAAAGAGGTTTGTGTGCAGAACTGGACCTTATGGAGCCCCAGAGGTGTCACACAAGTTTTTTTTTTTTATAAATCGTGAACACATTTCTTCTACTAGATACGACGAGTCCACGGATTCATCCTTACTTGTGGGATATTATCCTCCTGCTAACAGGAAGTGGCAAAAGAGCACCACAGCAGAGCTGTATATATAGCTCCTCCCTTCTCTCCACCCCCAGTCATTCTCTTTGCCTATACTAGTAATAGGAAGGGGTAAAGGGAAAGAGGTGTTAAAATGATACTTTTTATTTTCTTCAAGCAAGACTTTTTTATTTTAAATGGTACCGGTGAGTGCTATTTTTCCTCAGGCAGCAGATGGAAGAAGATTTCTGCCTGGAGGTTGATGATCTTAGTAGTTGTCACTAAGATCCAGAGGAGCTCCCACAGAATGGCTGAGGAGTACTCGAGAAGCTTCAGTGTGGGGAATGTTTTTCATGCTACAAGCATTGAGATATGTTTAGTCATTTATTTCTGGAGAGACTGTGGTATTTCAGAACTGGCTGACATAGTTCCCATGAGGGAAGAGGTAAGCAGTAATCCTACATATATAAAGGGGTATTACTGGGACCTGTATATTATGGGCTTAAATGCAGCAAAGGAATGGCAGCATGGTTGACACTGGCAACATAACATTTTTATGAGGAAACGTTTTTTATGTTTAATGGCACTGGAGGGTTTCACATGGCATATAGGTTTTATTTGGGGATATAAAAAACCCACATGGCTAGTTCCTATACCGCTTTACATCGGTTTTGTTAGGCAGAGAGACATCGCATAGGATGGGCGGGGCCTAATTTTCACGCCTCAGATGCGCAGTTGAAGCTGAAGACATAGCCTAACGAAGTTATAGTGAGATTTCTCAGACCCCTGAGGGCAGGTAGGCACCACAGCAGAGCTGTGGCAAGGTGCAGGGGGTTGCTAATCTATTTTTTATAACGTTTTGGGTAACATTTTTCTCATAGAGGGTTAATTTGTCCCTTACTTGTGGTGCAATCTTAGATTACAAGATAAGACACATATATGCTAAAATTGTGAGAGTTATAACATTTTAAAGCAGTTTTGGAAAAATTGTGCGTTTTTTTACTTCTTAAAGGCGCAGTACCGTTTTTCAAATTGTTGTTTTTTTCATTAAATAAAGTGTTTTCAAGACTTTTTGTGGTTATTACTAGCCTGTTCAACATGTCTGACATTGAGGAAAGTCAATGCTCTATGTGTTTAGAAGCCATTGTGGAACCCCCACTTACATTGTGTCCCTCATGTACTGAAAGGGCCTTACATTGCAAAGAACATATTTTAGGTGATAAAAGTATGTCTAAGGATGATTCTCAGTCCGAAGAGAATCAGGTTATGCCATCTAATTCTCCCCAAGTGTCACAACCTTTAACGCCCACTCAAGCGACGCCAAGTATTTCTAGTGCGTCTAATTCTTTTACTCTGCAAGATATGGCTGCAGTTATGTACAGCAGAGCTGCTATATAGCTCCTCCCCTAACTGCCATATCCAGTCATTCGACCGAAGACGAGCAGAGAAAAGAGAAACCATAGGGTGCAGTGGTGACTGTAGTTTAAAATCTAAAAAATACCTGCCTTAAAATGACAGGGCGGGGGCAGTGGACTGGATACACCACAAGAGAAATAAATTTATCAGTAGGTCAAAAGAATAGGTGGCGCAAGTGAATGCTGTTCTGACTAATAATGGTTTAATATGTATTTCAGATTCCTTGTGTGTCTGATAATGTTCTCACCTTACATAGGCTGTATTGAAATTTCAAGTGTAAATGGTATCTCTCCAGGACAATAAAGCTTCTAGATTCAAATTCTATAGTTTAAATATATATATATTTATTGAATAAAAGATTCTTGTTTCTTAAATGAACGATTCTTATATATGAGATCAAAATAATGATGATCTATTCACAAGTGATAATCAGTTGACAATTTAAAACATTTGGTAAAATATAAAATATGAAATATAAAATATGATACTACAATATTAAAAACACCGGTGTTCTTCATAAACAAAAAACTATAAAAACTCAAATTGAGATAATATAAGCAAGCAGGTGTACTCAGAAGATAAAACCAAAAAATAAACAGAGGAGACTCATGTACCTCTAAGCGTATGACTATCAAAAAACATATATAAATGCATATATGAGTATATGGACCATATGTCTGGTATCCGTTAAACTAGCGTATATATATACTTCACAGATGTATAAGGGTTAAGCAAATATTATACTGTTCCTTATTGCTTAATGTTCTGGCAAAACATGGGGTGGTTATCCTTCCGTCAAAAATATATTTGGGCCAATGTATATTGAAACAAATGTGGCAAAATGTAGCCAGTAATGTGTAGCAGCAGTGTTATTTCTTAGATTTCAGCGTCTCTGTTTTTTGATCAGAGGTAGGTTTACATACGGTTTTTAGCTTGGTGTAGCGATTCCTTCCTTAAAAACAGTGCACTGTTGACGTCTTCCCTCTGCTGTGCAGAAAAAGCCGGTGGAGTACTAAGTCCCTTAGCCTCCGTTTACCAGCTGTGTTGGTAGTTGTTTTCCTTAGATTCGTTGTTTACCCAGTAATGGGCCTTGATGGTATTCTTATGAGCTCCGGTCACAACTTGCTTCTTTCTTTGTGAGTGTATAACCCAGACCCGGTCTTTATTTTCACCGGTCTCCTTGCTGTTATCACAGCTGACAAAGTTCTCCTCTGGAGCTGAGTTGTTTTGGCTCACTTCTTAATTTCAAGTGATCAGGTTTCTACGCGTTTCGGCGTTCTGCCTTTCTCAAGATACCTGATTGAACCACCTGTAGCCTTTTTATCTGGATCTCCCATGTTCCATCTCTTCAGCTTAACCCTTAATGTTTCTGTTTCTTGTGGATTCGTTTAGAGTTTTACTGTAATCTTAGTTCTTCCACTGTCCTTTGTAAAAGGTTTTCTTAAAATAATTATATTTTTTATTTAAATCCTCAGGTTCATTTTCTCCATATTAGACATCACATAAACAGTAATATTTGGTTCATATATTTCGAGTTCATATTTACAGATATTCTACATTCTTTTTTATATGCCTAATTCAACTTGATATATGAAAACTTACTATAAAAATATGTTATTATAATATTATAGTAATGATAGTATATATATATATGTTCCAGAAGATTAATACAATTAATTTATAAAGTTTGTGTGAATATGTAAATGTTCAATTAGCTAATTTTTGTGATTCTAAATCAGATATTAATTCTATATAGAGTATACTTATACAGTCCTGTATTCTTGTTATACTTGTGTAGTGGGGTATTTCATCATCTCATATATAGGTGTTATTTATACATAAGTGTTGTTTATCCAGGTTGTAGAAAAGATACTGGAAGTGCTTATGATACACAAATCTCTAATAGTTATCTAGAAACATATATTGTTTTATTAGCATCCGTGGTCACCTATAATCAATGACTCTTGTTTTTATATTCCTGCCATATGTTGTCACCTCATTTCCTACTATATTCTTTACCTCGATATAAGTTATGTGTGTGTTTGTATCTTACTAATGGAGAGTTGTATTCATATAGCGTATTACTTTATATACAAGGAAGTATTGATTGTATTATAAGTCTATATTATAGAATTAAGGTCTAGTTCACTATTTAATCCCTTAGGGAATAAGGTCCCCATTCTAAAGATAATTTCAGCTTCTTTATGGAGTAACTTTCTCTCCATGTTCCCTCCTCTATTGTCTTCTCTTACTAGTTTAATGCCCCAATATTTTAGTTCTTTTGGATTGCTATTATGATGTTCCTTAAAGTGTACATACAGTCTTGTATTTTCTTTGCCCTGCTCTATGCACCAAATGTGTTCTCTAATTCGCTCTCTGAGACTTCTGCTCGTTTGTCCCAGGTATTGTAATTTGCACGAACACTGTAATATGTATATGACATTATTGTCTGTGCATCTTATTATGTCATTTATTTTAAAATTAATTTTGTTACTTGTTGAAATTATTTGATTCGTTTTATGGCTAAATTGGCAAGACTTACAATCATAACAGGGAAAGAAACCTGTTAGTCGCTCCCCTTTTAGATTCACTATGTTGTTGGTAGTTTTACATTTATATTCACTTGGTGAAAGTATGTTCTTAAGGTTTGTTGCTTTTCTATATATTATATCTGGTGTTGGTTTAAGTTGTTTTCCAATAACTGGGTCACTTCTGGCCAAATGCCAGTGTTTCTTAATGATATTTTGTACTTGTTTATATTGTGCTGAATATGTTGTTATAAAGGGTATTTTTAACATGTTGAAGTCAGTCTCTTCGGTTTGATTTAGTTTTTTATCTTCTAGTAGTGTTTCTCTCTTTATTTCTCTAACTATGTTTTTTGTATTAATGATTTGTATTTCATTATATCCTTTTTCTACAAACCTGTCCTGTATAGTCAGTGCTTGTCTGTCAAAGTCTGCTATGTCGCTACAGTTACGTCTAATACGTGAAAACTGTCCTTTCGGTATGTTTTTTTTCCACTTTATGTGGTGACTACTGTTGCGTTCAATATAGTTGTTAGCATCGATTTTTTTAAAAAATGTAGTGGTGTTGATTTTATTATCAGTGATAGATACCTCAATGTCTAGAAAGCTGATGTGTTCCTTACTGCATTCATGGCTAAATAAAAGTCCCAAGTTATTACTGTTAAGATCTTCCATGAATAGTAAAAATAGTTCCTGGTCCCCCTCCCAGATGATAAAGACGTCATCTATAAAACGTTTAAAGAGCACGAGATTCGCACCCCAAGGAGTAGAGTTTATAAAATTCTCCTCAAATTTTCCCACGAATAAATTCGCGTAGCTGGGTGCGAATCTCGTGCCCATTGCAGTGCCTCTTTGTTGGAGGTAATACTTTCCATCAAATTTAAAATAGTTATTCTGTAAAATAAAAGCCATACAATCTAAAATAAATTTTTGTTGAATGGGATTCATATCTTTATCTTGTTTTAGATACATTTCTGTAGCTTCTAGCCCATGTGTGTGTTCAATACAGGTGTAAAGTGAGCTTACATCGCACGTAGCCATTAAGTAATTGTCCTTCCATTTTATGTCTTTAATGATATTGAGAAAATGTTTGGTGTCTTTTAAATAAGAGGATATGTTCTTTACATGTTTCTGCAGAAAAAAGTCAACATACTGTGAGAGGTTGGAAGTTAACGAATCAATGCCCGATATGATGGGGCGTCCTGGTGGATTTGATATATCTTTATGTACTTTTGGCAAAAAATAGAACACAGGTGTTCTGGGGTATTCTGTGTTAAGGAATTTGAATTCTTGGGTGTTAATTATTCCTTTAGTTTTTGCCTCTATCAGCATGTTGTCGAGATTATTTTTCATTCTATTTATAGGGTTATTGACAAGTTTCTTATATGTCACTGTATCTCCTAATAGTCTATATGCTTCTGTCAGATATTTACTTGTATCCATAATTACGACCCCTCCCCCTTTGTCTGCTTGTTTTATAATGATGTTTTTATTCTCTTTAAGTCCTTTGAGGGTTTGTTTTTCTTTTTTGGTCATATTCCACTTCATGTCTTTATTAGTGTCTATTTTATCTATATCTTCTTTCACTTTCCTTTCAAACATCTCTATTGCGCTCCCTTTTTCATGAGTTGGAAAGAAGTTGGATTTTTGTTTTAATTTAGTATGTGTATATGTGGGGTCTTCATTAGCATAATTCATTATTGGATTTTTCATGAAATATTTTTTCAGGGTTAATTTCCTAGTTAGTTGGTTCACATTAATTAGAGTTTCAAACTTATTAAGTTTGTTTGCCGGAGCAAATGATAATCCTTTGCTTAATATGGATGTTTCTTCTTGACTTAATGTTATTTTACTCAGGTTGAAAATACCTCTTGTTTTTACTTTGATTTCTTGGTTGCCTTTTTTGCACTTTCTAATCCCTCTTCCTCTACCTCCTCTAGTCTTCGTTTTCCCTTTGGAGGGTCGTGTGACTGAATTGGTCCCTCCTCTAAAAAAGATTTTGATGTGCCTACTTTTGTTTGTGTTGATGTTTCACCAGTGTTATTTTCTTCTGTTAGTGAACTAAATCTATTCTGTGTCTTAACTTCCCATTTGTTAGGTGTAGATCAGCACATAACGAATGGAAAGATCCCTACTATAGCAATGAGGATCAGCACACTCCACAACATAATAGAGATCCACGAAGACACAAACAGTTACAAAAAGATAGTAATTATAAATCACACACAGAAAAGAGACAAACACCTAACAAATGGGAAGTTAAGACACAGAATAGATTTAGTTCACTAACAGAAGAAAATAACACTGGTGAAACATCAACACAAACAAAAGTAGGCACATCAAAATCTTTTTTAGAGGAGGGACCAATTCAGTCACACGACCCTCCAAAGGGAAAACGAAGACTAGAGGAGGTAGAGGAAGAGGGATTAGAAAGTGCAAAAAAGGCAACCAAGAAATCAAAGTAAAAACAAGAGGTATTTTCAACCTGAGTAAAATAACATTAAGTCAAGAAGAAACATCCATATTAAGCAAAGGATTATCATTTGCTCCGGCAAACAAACTTAATAAGTTTGAAACTCTAATTAATGTGAACCAACTAACTAGGAAATTAACCCTGAAAAAATATTTCATGAAAAATCCAATAATGAATTATGCTAATGAAGACCCCACATATACACATACTAAATTAAAACAAAAATCCAACTTCTTTCCAACTCATGAAAAAGGGGAGCGCAATAGAGATGTTTGAAAGGAAAGTGAAAGAAGATATAGATAAAATAGACACTAATAAAGACATGAAGTGGAATATGACCAAAAAAGAAAAACAAACCCTCAAAGGACTTAAAGAGAATAAAAACATCATTATAAAACAAGCAGACAAAGGGGGAGGGGTCGTAATTATGGATACAAGTAAATATCTGACAGAAGCATATAGACTATTAGGAGATACAGTGACATATAAGAAACTTGTCAATAACCCTATAAATAGAATGAAAAATAATCTCGACAACATGCTGATAGAGGCAAAAACTAAAGGAATAATTAACACCCAAGAATTCAAATTCCTTAACACAGAATACCCCAGAACACCTGTGTTCTATTTTTTGCCAAAAGTACATAAAGATATATCAAATCCACCAGGACGCCCCATCATATCGGGCATTGATTCGTTAACTTCCAACCTCTCACAGTATGTTGACTTTTTTCTGCAGAAACATGTAAAGAACATATCCTCTTATTTAAAAGACACCAAACATTTTCTCAATATCATTAAAGACATAAAATGGAAGGACAATTACTTAATGGCTACGTGCGATGTAAGCTCACTTTACACCTGTATTGAACACACACATGGGCTAGAAGCTACAGAAATGTATCTAAAACAAGATAAAGATATGAATCCCATTCAACAAAAATTTATTTTAGATTGTATGGCTTTTATTTTACAGAATAACTATTTTAAATTTGATGGAAAGTATTACCTCCAACAAAGAGGCACTGCAATGGGCACGAGATTCGCACCCAGCTACGCGAATTTATTCGTGGGAAAATTTGAGGAGAATTTTATAAACTCTACTCCTTGGGGTGCGAATCTCGTGCTCTTTAAACGTTTTATAGATGACGTCTTTATCATCTGGGAGGGGGACCAGGAACTATTTTTACTATTCATGGAAGATCTTAACAGTAATAACTTGGGACTTTTATTTAGCCATGAATGCAGTAAGGAACACATCAGCTTTCTAGACATTGAGGTATCTATCACTGATAATAAAATCAACACCACTACATTTTTTAAAAAAATCGATGCTAACAACTATATTGAACGCAACAGTAGTCACCACATAAAGTGGAAAAAAAACATACCGAAAGGACAGTTTTCACGTATTAGACGTAACTGTAGCGACATAGCAGACTTTGACAGACAAGCACTGACTATACAGGACAGGTTTGTAGAAAAAGGATATAATGAAATACAAATCATTAATACAAAAAACATAGTTAGAGAAATAAAGAGAGAAACACTACTAGAAGATAAAAAACTAAATCAAACCGAAGAGACTGACTTCAACATGTTAAAAATACCCTTTATAACAACATATTCAGCACAATATAAACAAGTACAAAATATCATTAAGAAACACTGGCATTTGGCCAGAAGTGACCCAGTTATTGGAAAACAACTTAAACCAACACCAGATATAATATATAGAAAAGCAACAAACCTTAAGAACATACTTTCACCAAGTGAATATAAATGTAAAACTACCAACAACATAGTGAATCTAAAAGGGGAGCGACTAACAGGTTTCTTTCCCTGTTATGATTGTAAGTCTTGCCAATTTAGCCATAAAACGAATCAAATAATTTCAACAAGTAACAAAATTAATTTTAAAATAAATGACATAATAAGATGCACAGACAATAATGTCATATACATATTACAGTGTTCGTGCAAATTACAATACCTGGGACAAACGAGCAGAAGTCTCAGAGAGCGAATTAGAGAACACATTTGGTGCATAGAGCAGGGCAAAGAAAATACAAGACTGTATGTACACTTTAAGGAACATCATAATAGCAATCCAAAAGAACTAAAATATTGGGGCATTAAACTAGTAAGAGAAGACAATAGAGGAGGGAACATGGAGAGAAAGTTACTCCATAAAGAAGCTGAAATTATCTTTAGAATGGGGACCTTATTCCCTAAGGGATTAAATAGTGAACTAGACCTTAATTCTATAATATAGACTTATAATACAATCAATACTTCCTTGTATATAAAGTAATACGCTATATGAATACAACTCTCCATTAGTAAGATACAAACACACACATAACTTATATCGAGGTAAAGAATATAGTAGGAAATGAGGGTGACAACATATGGCAGGAATATAAAAACAAGAGTCATTGATTATAGGTGACCACGGATGCTAATAAAACAATATATGTTTCTAGATAACTATTAGAGATTTGTGTATCATAAGCACTTCCAGTATCTTTTCTACAACCTGGATAAACAACACTTATGTATAAATAACACCTATATATGAGATGATGAAATACCCCACTACACAAGTATAACAAGAATACAGGACTGTATAAGTATACTCTATATAGAATTAATATCTGATTTAGAATCACAAAAATTAGCTAATTGAACATTTACATATTCACACAAACTTTATAAATTAATTGTATTAATCTTCTGGAACATATATATATATACTATCATTACTATAATATTATAATAACATATTTTTATAGTAAGTTTTCATATATCAAGTTGAATTAGGCATATAAAAAAGAATGTAGAATATCTGTAAATATGAACTCGAAATATATGAACCAAATATTACTGTTTATGTGATGTCTAATATGGAGAAAATGAACCTGAGGATTTAAATAAAAAATATAATTATTTTAAGAAAACCTTTTACAAAGGACAGTGGAAGAACTAAGATTACAGTAAAACTCTAAACGAATCCACAAGAAACAGAAACATTAAGGGTTAAGCTGAAGAGATGGAACATGGGAGATCCAGATAAAAAGGCTACAGGTGGTTCAATCAGGTATCTTGAGAAAGGCAGAACGCCGAAACGTGTAGAAACCTGATCACTTGAAATTAAGAAGTGAGCCAAAACAACTCAGCTCCAGAGGAGAACTTTGTCAGCTGTGATAACAGCAAGGAGACCGGTGAAAATAAAGACCGGGTCTGGGTTATACACTCACAAAGAAAGAAGCAAGTTGTGACCGGAGCTCATAAGAATACCATCAAGGCCCATTACTGGGTAAACAACGAATCTAAGGAAAACAACTACCAACACAGCTGGTAAACGGAGGCTAAGGGACTTAGTACTCCACCGGCTTTTTCTGCACAGCAGAGGGAAGACGTCAACAGTGCACTGTTTTTAAGGAAGGAATCGCTACACCAAGCTAAAAACCGTATGTAAACCTACCTCTGATCAAAAAACAGAGACGCTGAAATCTAAGAAATAACACTGCTGCTACACATTACTGGCTACATTTTGCCACATTTGTTTCAATATACATTGGCCCAAATATATTTTTGACGGAAGGATAACCACCCCATGTTTTGCCAGAACATTAAGCAATAAGGAACAGTATAATATTTGCTTAACCCTTATACATCTGTGAAGTATATATATACGCTAGTTTAACGGATACCAGACATATGGTCCATATACTCATATATGCATTTATATATGTTTTTTGATAGTCATACGCTTAGAGGTACATGAGTCTCCTCTGTTTATTTTTTGGTTTTATCTTCTGAGTACACCTGCTTGCTTATATTATCTCAATTTGAGTTTTTATAGTTTTTTGTTTATGAAGAACACCGGTGTTTTTAATATTGTACTATCATATTTTATATTTCATATTTTATATTTTACCAAATGTTTTAAATTGTCAACTGATTATCACTTGTGAATAGATCATCATTATTTTGATCTCATATATAAGAATCGTTCATTTAAGAAACAAGAATCTTTTATTCAATAAATATATATATATTTAAACTATAGAATTTGAATCTAGAAGCTTTATTGTCCTGGAGAGATACCATTTACACTTGAAATTTCAATACAGCCTATGTAAGGTGAGAACATTATCAGACACACAAGGAATCTGAAATACATATTAAACCATTATTAGTCAGAACAGCATTCACTTGCGCCACCTATTCTTTTGACCTATTGTACACAAAACCGTTGGGATAGTTTTTTAAGGTGAGCATAGTTCTGCCCGACTGAATAGGCAATCACTATCATATACTGTTTTAAATAAATTTATCAGGTAAGCATAAATTATGTTTTCTCTTGTAAAGTGTATCCAGTCCACGGATCATCCATTACTTGTGGGATACCAATACCAAAGCTAAAGTACACGGATGAAGGGGGGGCCAGGCAGGTACTTAAACGGAAGGTACCACTGCCTGTAAAACCTTTTCTCCCACAAATAGCCTCCGAAGAAGCAAAAGTATCAAATTTATAGAATTTTGAAAAGGTATGAAGCGAAGACCAAGTCGCCGCCTTGCAAATCTGTTCAACAGAAGCCTCATTTTTAAAGGCCCATGTGGAAGCCACAGCTCTAGTAGAATGGGCTGTGTAATCCTTTCAGGAGGCTGCTGGCCAGCAGTCTCATAAGCTAAGCGGATTATACTTCTTAGCCAAAACGAAAGAGAGGTTGCCGAAGCCTTTTGGCCTCTCCTCTGTCCAGAGTAGACAACAAACAAAGCAGATGTCTGACGAAACTCTTTAGTAGCTTGTAAATAATACTTTAAAGCACGAACCACGTCAAGATTGTGTAATAGACGTTCCTTCTTTGAAGAAGGATTAGGACACAATGATGGAACAACAATCTCCTGATTGATATTCTTATTCGATACCACCTTAGGTAAAAACCCAGGTTTGGTACGCAGAACTACCTTATCTGCATGGAAGATCAGATAAGGAGAATCACATTGTAAGGCAGATAACTCGGAAACTCTACGAGCCGAGGAAATAGCTACCAAAAAAAGAACTTTCCAAGATAAAAGTTTGATATCTATGGAATGAAGAGGTTCAAAAGGAACCCCCTGAAGAACTTTAAGAACCAAATTTAAGCTCCAAGGTGGAGCAAACAGGTTTAAACACAGGCTTGATTCTAACTAAAGCCTGACAAAATGCCTGAACATCTGGAACATCCGCCAGACGATTGTGCAAAAGAATAGACAGCGCAGAAATCTGTCCCTTTAAGGAACTAGCTGACAATCCTTTCTCCAATCCTTCTTGGAGAAAAGATAATATCCTGGGAATCCTGACCTTACTCCCATGAGTAGCCCTTGGATTCACACCAATAAAGATATTTACAACCATATCTTATGATAGATTTTCCTGGTGACAGGCTTTCGTGCCTGAATTAAGGTATCAATGACTGACTCGGAGAAACCATGCTTTGATAAAATCAATCGTTCAATCTCCAGACAGTCAGCCTCAGAGAAATTAGATTTGGATGGTTGAAAGGACCTTGAAGTAGAAGGTCCTGTCTCAGCGGCAGAGTCCATGGTGGAAAGGATGACATGTCCACCAGATCTGCATACCAAGTCCTGCGTCACCATGCAGGCGCTATCAAGATCACCGATGCTCTCTTCTGCTTGATTTTCGCAATCGGACGAGGGAGCAGAGGAAACGGTGGAAACACATAAGCCAGGTTGAAGGACCAAGGCGCTGCTTGGTTTGCCCCAACGATGAATCAATTGTGCAAACACCTCCGGATGGAGTTCCTACTCCCCCGGATGAAAAGTCTGTCGACTTAGAAAATCCGCCTCCCAGTTCTCTACACCTGGGATATGGATAGCTGATAGGTGGCAAGAGTGAATCTCTGCCCAGCGAATTATCTTTGAGACTTCTAACATCACTAGGGAACTCCTTGTTCCCCCTTGATGGTTGATGTAAGCCACAGTCGTGATGTTGTCCGACTGAAATCTGATGAACCTCATTGTCGCTAGCTGAGGCCAAGCCTGAAGAGCATTGAATATCGCTCTTAGTTCCAGAATGTTTATTGGAAGGAGTGTTTCCTCCTGAGTCCACAATCCCTGAGCCTTCAGGGAGTTCCAGACTGCCCCCCAGCCTAGAAGGCTGGCATCTGTCATTACAATTGTCCAATCTGGCCTGCGAAAGGTCATTCCCTTGGACAGATGGACCCGAGATAGTCACCAAAGAAGGGAATCCCTGGTCTCTTGATCCAGATTTAGTAGAGGGGACAAATCTGTGTAATCCCCATTCCACTGACTGAGCATGCATAATTGCAGCGGTCTGAGATGTAGACGTGCAAACGGCACTATGTCCATTGCCGCTACCATTAAGCCGATTACTTCCATACACTGAGCCACCGAAGGGCAAGAAGTGGAATAAAGGACACGGCAGGAATTTAGAAGTTTTGATAACCTGGACTCTGTCAGGTAAATCCTCATTTCTACAGAATCTATTAGAGTTCCCAAAAAGGAGACTCTTGTGAGAGGGGATAGAGAACTCTTTTCCTCGTTCACCTTCCACCCATGCGACCTCAGAAATGCCAGAACTATGTCCGTATGAGACTTGGCAATTTGGAAATTTGACGCCTGTATCAGAATGTTGTCTAAATAAA